>NC_090068.1:14213881-14242136 GCF_038355195.1 Osmerus mordax | reverse complement strand
CACCCGCCAAAATGAATTTTAACCTGCATTTGGCGGGTTGGCGGGTGTTAATTTAGAACCCTGGTCATATCCCCCATAGGGTCATATCCCCCATAGGGTCATATATCCATGGATGTCTGCAGGGGACAGGACTGAACCTCGCTGTGTCTCCATGTGAGTCCAAAACACTGCCTGAGGACGGCCTGAAGCGCGGGGCTGTGGTGACATGTTTGTGGCGCAAAACAACGACACAGTAACAAGCCAGAACCAGAGTTTCTTCATCTTTGTGTTCACTAGTCGCTCATCGTGAGTCCCTTCCTCCAGTCTGTGTAGCCACAATAGGTGTGATGTGTCATCATGACTAAGCAGCGCCCACACACACAGTCATATGTGGATGAGTCCCCTCCATTTGGTCCTCCCCTCCCCCTCTCCCCTCTCACTTTTCCCCTCCCCCCTTCCCCCCTTTCTCTCCCCCCGACCCCTCCCCCTCGCCTTTTTCCCCTCGCCCCCTTCCCCCCCTCTCTCTCCACCCCTCCCCCTCTCCCTTTTCCCCTCCCCCATTCCCCCCTCTCTCTCCCCCCTCCCCTCTCACTTTTCCCCTCCCCCCTTCCACTCCTCTCGGCCCCCCTCCCCCTCCCCCTCTCCTTTTTCCCCTCCCCCCTTCCCCCTCTCTCTCCCCCCCTCCCCCTCCCCCTCTCCCTTTTCCCCTCCCCCCTTCCCCCTCTCTCCTCCCCCCTCCCCCTCTCTCCTCCCCCCTTCCCCCTCTCTCCCCCTCTCCCCTCTCCCTTTTCCCCTCCCCCCTTCCCCTCTCTCTCCCCTCTCCCCCTCCCCCTCTCCCTTTTCCCCTCCCCCCTTCCCCCTCTCTCTCCCCCCTCCCCCTCCCCCTCTCCCTTTTCCCCTCCCCCCTTCCCCCTCTCTCCTCCCCCCTCCCCCTCTCTCCTCCCCCCTTCCCCCTCTCTCCCCTCTCCCCTCTCCCTTTTCCCCTCCCCCCTTCCCCTCTCTCTCCCCTCTCCCCCCTTGTAGTGAGTCACATTAGGCAGATCTCCGGGTTTGCTGTGTGTGACTGTGTGTCTGAAGCTCACTGGCCCAGTTAAGCAGCCTGGAGCGGCTGTCCAGACCTCCGTCCAGGGAAGCTCATGAAAATCAGAGTGTGAAATGAAACAACCAATATTCAGCCATGAGGCCCCTGTCAGGGGCAAGCGTGACAGACTGCAGAGTCGGCGTACGAGTCGCGAGGCCTCTGAAGCATCGAGTGATGAGTGATGAGTGTACTGACTGCGTGGTTCATGTTTTAGCGTTGGCGGCTGACACAGATGGAACGCAGAAGAGACCTTTAACTGGAGTGAGTGTTTCACACAAACCTGGGGTGAGTGTTTCACACAAACCTGGGGTGAGTGTTTCACACAAACCTGGAGTGAGTGTTTCACACAAACCTGGATTGAGTGTTTCACACAAACCTGGGGTGAGTGTTTCACACAAACCTGGATTGAGTGTTTCACACAAACATCACTGATGTGGTCCTCTTGCCTCCCACTCAGAAGTAGAGACACACAGCCCATTACCCATAATGCATCACTGTCACAGGAGTACATGCAGAGCATGTGGTGGAAATCAGCTTCTTTTGGATTACCTCAACTGCAGCACCTCACCTGCAGCACCTCACCTGCAGCACCTCACCTGCAGCACCTCACCTGCAGCACCTCACCTGCAACCCAGTGTGATTTATAAAACATTCTGACCTAGAAATAAATACAGCCAGGCTTGTGAAATGTAATTCAATGTGTCAAAAATGAAAATGAATGAAGTTTTGCTGGATGTGACATTGTAATAAAACAAGTGAACCAACACTGTATTCTTCCAGTCTGTCACCCAGGAATTGTCAAGGTCATGTTTACGACTAAACATCCATCCATGTATCCATGCCCTTCAGACAGCCTTTGTCTCTCTGACACGCTGATTATAGAGCCCACATACACACACAGAGTAGACTCTCTCTCTCTCTCTCTCCCTCTCTCTCCCTCTCTCTCCCTCTCTCTCCCTCTCCTCCCTCTCCCTCCCTCTCCCTCCCTCTCCCCCTCCCTCCCTCCCTCCCTCCCTCCCTCCCTCCCCCTCCCCCTCCCCCTCCCCCTCCCCTCCCCCTCCCCCTCCCCCTCCCCCTCCCCCTCCCCTCCCCCTCCCCCTCCCCCTCCCTCTCTCTCTCTCTCTCTCTCTCTCTCTCTCTCTCTCTCTCTCTCTCTCTCTCTCTCTCTCTCTCTCTCTCTCTCTCTCTCTCTCTCTCTCTCTCTCTCTCTCTCTCTCTCTCACTCTCCCACTCCCCTGCTCTAGGCACACTTTCAAGATGTTCTTATTCACACACACACACAAACCCACGTGAACGCACACACACAGGCACACACACACAGGCACACACACACAGGCACCACACACACACACACAGGCACACACACAGGCACACACACACAGGCACACACACACAGGCACACACACAAGAACACACACACACAGGCACACACACACACACACAGGCACACACACAGGCACACACACAAGAACACACACACACAGGCAAGCACCTCCCTATCTGGGGTGCTCAGCGTTTATTTGTAACATAAAATATTCCTGTGTCTACAGCGGACGGACTTGGCTGTTCAGAGCTAATATTGTTGTATCCCAGAACACTCTGCATGGCCTCATCTTCTGCATATAGATTTTCCTCTGCAGTAGAGGCAGGCTGCTCTACAGCTCAGAGCAGCAGATCAGGGATTCTCTCTGGCTGATGTTAAGAAGCTTGTATCTCTCCAACCGCAGCTCCACCAGCCCTGAACCTCCACCAGGTCCACCAGCCCTGAACCTCCACCAGGTCCACCAGCTCTGAAACTCCACCAGGTCCACCAGCTCTGAACCTCCACCAGGTCCACCAGCCCTGAACCTCCACCAGGTCCACCAGCCCTCAACCTGCACCAGGTCCACCAGCCTGAACTCCACCAGGTCCACCAGCTCTGAACCTCACCAGGTCCACCACAGGGCTCTCACCACAACACCACACTGGCAGAACTCCTTAGCATGCACAGAGGGGTGGTGACATTTCCACACACTACTGGCACCATCACCGCCCCCCCGACCCCACCCACCCCATGCCCCCTCACTTCCCACCCCCCTGGTTACAACCCCCCTCCAAGCCCATACATTCCCTCCCCACTTCCCCTCCCACCTCCCTGGCCTCTGGGCTTCCAGGGTGGAGCTGGGGCTGGCCTCTGCTCTGGATGAAGACCAGAGACATGGCTGTGAGCTGGGGCTGAGCAATGCGTGGGAGTCACAGAGAGACTTATCTGCACATGAATATTTCAGACATCAGCAGGGTGTGTTATTACTGCTCCGCCGTGTGCATGCACAACATGAGGCAGGAAAACACACACACACACACACAGGTGGCACACACACACAGATATACACACTCTCTCCCATGATTGCTAAACTGTTGAACTGCTACATGGGATTAAGGAGAGGGAGGGGCTTCAATCACAGGGACTGGAGGGAAATTAAATCAATCATCAGATTTTTTGGGGTAAACACAGTTTACTGTTTCACTATTGTGTACGGCTGTGATTTTGTTATTATTAAGATAAGGACAGATGTGTCACAAATCACAGGAGTTTCTTAGACTTACAGAACCACTGAGCAACAGACCAGTGAAAAACTACTTATCCTTTAACTATAACCTTAGAGTCAACGTTATAGAACAATGTTTACAATACCTGTCATGCAAACAAAATATCACTCCTCTTCAAACATTGATCTGCTGCAGGCAACAGATCATCCCTCCTGGTGGATCAGGGAGAAGAAGCTTTACACAAACCAAACAAACAAACATCTGACCATCTTTTCAAAGATCCCCTGCCAGGTGTTGACTCCCTGAACAGCCGACAGGCGTGGCTGGGCAGAGTATTACATCATCAACCCCCTCCAGTGGATCTGCAGTAGTCATGGCTTCCCGTTTCACTGTATGTTCCCAGATTAGAATCGAGTGAAACCAACCTTGTTATGACGGGGTGACGCAGCTGATTAGCCCTGCATTGTGGGATACTGTTGAGCCACTGGCATCATCATGGCTGAGAGAAAGTGTTCTGAGGCAGTAGCAGAACGTGTGTGTGTGTGTGTGTGTGTGTAGGGGATGTGCTCTACCTTCTCTGCAGACACTCAGGGAGCACATTTGCAGGATAACAGAGACATGGTCTTGGGACAGGAAGCATTTATTATTCATCTGCCTTTAGTTATTCAGACACAGACACATATTAACCTGTGTGCACATCATGAATATTCAACAGGAAGTGCATATATTTCAGTACAACCATAAATAATAGCGTGACTTGTAAAATGTCAGATGATTAAGACACTTTTAGGTTGGTTGGAGCGTCTAGAGAAGTGTTGGGAAGTGTCGAGAGGACGTGTATTTTGTGGAACTGGAGATGAGTTGTTAACGTGTCCGACTGAGCTGGTCTCCCCCGCCTGAGTAGTCAGAGGTAATCTGGGGGCGGGGCCTCTGACAGCCTGGTGCCTGCATCTGGGGGCGGGGCCTCTGACAGCCTGGTGCCTGCATCTGGGGGCGGGGCCTCTGACAGCCTGGTGCCTGAAGGGTTCCGGTCACACACTTGCAGGCCCTCTGGACGACATTCTGTCACGCTCGTCCTCGCTGGAGAATCATGCTTTCGTCTGTTTTGATGGATTAAAGCTGATTTCGAGTGATGTGAAGTTGACATGAACTGAAGAGCTTATTTATAGCATCGCAGCTCTCGGGAGTGGTTGTACATGACCGAAAGAGGAACAGTTCAGGTTCTCGGAGATGAAAAGGGCTGATGTTTGTCTGTGTGTTGTTTCTGTAGAGTCAGAGCTGTTTGTCTGTTTGGGGAGTCAGGTGGCTGAGCGGTTAGGGAATTGGGCTAGTAATCCGAAGATTGCTGGTTCAATTCCCGGATGTGCGAAATGACGTTGTGTCCTTGGGCAAGGCACTTCACCCTACTTGCCTCGAGGAGAATGTCCCTGTTACTTACTGTAAGTCGCTCTGGATAAGAGTGTCTGCTAAATGACTAAATGTAAATGTTTGTGTTTCCCTGGACATGCCCAGCACCAGAGGTCTGGAGGAGAGCTTGTTGTTTTCCATGTCCCTCACCACCCACACACTCCATGATGCACCATAGCTGCAATCAGGTACCAAGAGGAGAAGACTGGAGAGCTTTCAGGTTGATGATGGGATGTTAGGGTTAGCTGGCCCTCGTTAATACTCATGCAAGGAACTAATTGCCATGCCAGTCTGTTACATCAGTGTGTGTGGCTGAAGTTGGTTGATGATGGAGAACAACAACAATAAACAACTATAAGAAGGGTTCACCTCTCATGAATAAAACAAGTATTAGCTGCCAGCCGGCTGCATCACCTGTTTGATTTCTAATTAGAGTGGAGCGTTTGAAATCCAATCCCAGTGTTTTTTATCTAACAGGCTGAAAACAAAGCATTTCTTCATTAGTGTAGCTGGGTTTGCTGAGTCCAGACGTGTTGTTGTTTGTCTGTGTGGAGGATCATGAGGCTGGGGTGACGTAGGGGTCAGGGTTAGGGTCAGGGTTAGGGTTAGGGTCAGGTTAAATAAGAGGTCTCAACCCCTTACAGGGTTAGGGTCAGGGTCAGGGTTAGGTTAAATAAGAGGTCTCAACCCCTTACAGGGTTGGAGTTGCACTGGCACTCGCTCATCGTGTTGGACTGTGGAGACCTATTGTTCCCATGAGAATGTGAAAAGTGAAGAAAGAGTTTTATGGATATTTGAAGGTCTGTAAGGTAAGTGTTTTTGAAAAATATGGTTCATACAGTTTGTCCTCAATGAGGGTGCAAGAAACTGACATCCATTTTATTTCCCCAGGTGAGTCCCTCAACATTGAACGCAGCAAAAAGGTAAGTGCAACTGCATTCTGGAGCTGGGATTTGCCACATGGCAGGGCAACAAGCACCAAACACATGGCAGGGCAACAAGCACCAAACACATGGCAGGGCAACAAGCACCAAACACATGGCAGGGCAACAAGCACCAAACACATGGCAGGGCAACAAGCACCAAACACATGGCAGGGCAACAAGCACCAAACACATGGCAGGGCAACAAGCACCAAACACATGGCAGGGCAACAAGCACCAAACACATGGCAGGGCAACAAGCACCAAACACATGGCAGGGCAACAAGCACCAAACACAAATGTAAAGAAAGCATGTACAGAACCATGGCTAGCGGCACGTGCGGCGCCATAGTTACCACGGCGACGCCAGGCCCCAGGGGGGAAGTGCCCTGCCCCGGTTCCTCCCCCTCCCTCTGGAGGCACCAGGGTCCTGCCTCGTCCTGCCTCACTCTGGAGGCAGCTCCACACCAGGGTCCTGCCTCACTCTGGAGGCACCAGGGTCCTGCCTCACTCTGGAGGCAGCTCCACACCAGGGTCCTGCCTCACTCTGGAGGCATCAGGGTCCTGCCTCACTCTGGAGGCAGCTCCACACCAGGGTCCTGCCTCACTCTGGAGGCACCAGGGTCCTGCCTCACTCTGGAGGCAGCTCCACACCAGGGTCCTGGCCTCACTCTGGAGGCAGCTCCACACCAGGTCACCACCACCACCTCTGGGAGAGAGAGTGATGGGAAAACAAACTCACAATGACAAAACAAAATGCTCAAAAGGAAATTGAATTTATGACTGACGGCTGAGTGCACTCACGGCTTAATTTGAGGCAACTATTAGAGGAGTGTGTTCGACCTCAGCCCACACCTGCTCCTAGAGGCTGATTTAAAGGCTGGGGCTGTGACGCAGGGCTGTGATGCAGGGCTGTGATGCAGGGCTGTGATGCAGGGCTGTGATGCAGGGCTGCCCTTGGCCTTTTGCCTTTGTAAGCCATGGCGACAGACAGACGGAGGGTTGTGTAAATCTCTGTGAGCGATGCCCTCCTGCAGGATTGTAACTCAGCCGCCAAACAGACCCTTCCTGGGGAGGACGGGTCACCACTCAGACCCAGCCTGGAGGCAGGGGGAGGCAGGCTGGGAGAGGCAGGGGGAGGCAGGCTGGGAGAGGCAGGGGGAGGGGGTGTGGACACCTGGCTGGGAGAGGCAGGGGAGGCTGTAGAAGGCTCGGGGAGGCTGGGTGATTTCCAGCAGCCCCCAGACACCACCTCCATCACTCAGACCCCAGTCAGAAGGACACACTGCGGATCAGGTACTATTTACACCCACCAGCTGAGCAGGGGAGGGGGGAGGGTTAGAGAGATGGAGGGAGGGAAGAAGGAATGGAAGGATGGAGGGAGGGAGGAGGTGTGATGAATGGAGCAGTCTCCCTGCTGGGGTTCAGAACATGCATCACAGAGGGCCACACACAGAGGTCGGCTCCTAGGCAACAGCAGTCATGCATCGCCACGGCAACCATCCATCACCTGGACCACTCAATTAGAGTCACCCGGCCAGCCACTCTCAAACCTGCCTGAACAGGCATCTCCATACCCCCACCCCACTCTCAAACCTGCCTGAACAGGCATCTCCATACCCCCACAGCACGACTCAAACCACTTCCACATGCTCTGGACGCTAAGCGGCTCTGCTAAGACCTGCTGTTCATCTTGTGAGACGGACTGGACTGGATGTGGGCCTTTTGCAAAACAGCGTTTCAGTCTTGAGGCTGATACGGTAACACCAGCATGTACCACACACACACACTCATTCTCACTCACATACACACACACACACATTCTCTCTCTCACATACACACACACACACACACACATTTTCTCTCTCACATACACACACACCCACACTCATTCACAACAAACAAACACAATATGATATTAATATTTAGTCATTTAGCAGACGCTCTTATCCAGAGCGACTTACAGTAAGTACAGGGACATTCCCCCGAGGTAAGTAGGGTGAAGTGCCTTGCCCAAGGACACAACGTCATTTGGCACAGCCGGGAATCGAACCAGCAACCTTCTGATTACTAGCCCGATTCCCTAACCGCTCAGCCACCTGACTCCCACAATATTATCACCACAGACACACACCACCAACTCAGCAGGTAGATGATTGCTAACAGTGAGTATTTATACTGTCATCACCCTGCTCAGAGCCCACTACTTCCTTCATTTGGGGAAGACAGCAGACGAGGAGGAGGAGGCGTTCCCAGAGGAGGAGGTGGAGGAGGAGGCGTTCCCAGAGGAGGAGGAGGAGGCGTTCCCAGAGGAGGAGGAGGGGAAGGAGGAGGCGCTCCCAGAGGAGGAGGAGGAGAAGGAGGTGGTGTTCCCAGACGAGGAGGAGGAGGCGTTCCCAGAGGAGGTGCTCCACCAGCTCCACACCTCTGACATGTTCACGTACGCTACACAAACCAGCGCAAAGCTCCACAAACCCCCTCCAGCTCCGAGGGCTGCAGTGTGTGTTCGGAAGGTCTGTGTTCCCAGAGGGTAGGACAGATGAAGGAGAGACAGCCTGTCTCTCTGGACCCTCGGCCCTGACCTTGTCCATCCACCACACCTGGACAGAGAGAGACAGAGAGAGACAGAACGGGACAGCCAAGAGGAATCCAGTAAACCTCACAGGTGAAGAAGAACTTTGTTTATGGAAGACAGAATCTGTGTGATGGAAACAGGCTCTCTGCCACTGCCTTCCAAAAAAGGATCGATTAACCTGACTGAATAATGCAGCAGCTATTAGACTGTCATTTACTGAGACAAAATGACCTCCATTAGGTGTGATCTACAGTCGAGCGTGACAGCTGCGTCCTCCTGCACTGGAATCAGATACCTGCTGGGAGGATGGAGTTAAGGATCTTAAAAGTATAGCCTTTTCTATACAAACTGTCTATTCAAGAGACCAAAACACTTTTCTCACTAGAGAACAACTTTCACTGAGAAGTCAAACCTACAATTATTGTGTGAGCTGTACACACACACACACACAGTACAGCCACACTGTACACACACGCACACATACTGTATATAACCAAACAGAGCTTTAAGCTCATACAAAGACCAATACACAGGTTTAATCTTCTCTAATCTAACTAGAGACTGGAGCAGTCAGCCTCTATATCAAGAGCTGTAGTTTTGTCTGCTTCCACAGAGCCGAAAATGGTGGGAATATCTGCAGAAATGCATGGATTTATATCATCCAGGTTGATGTGGAGTTCCCTGTCTGGTCAGGAAGCAGGAGGTCACGCATGATCTTAGCTTCCCCCTGAACTACCACCCTCAGCACAGTGACACCGTCACAGAGCTGGGGTCTCAGGTATGACCACGCCCGGCCTCACGCCCGGCCTCACGCCCGGCCTCACGCCCGGCCTCACGCCCGGCCTCACGCCCGGCCTCCACAGGAAAACTCCATCTGTTCAGATAGTTCAGCTAATGAATTCTGCGATTAAACGTGTAATTAATTTCTGGTCCTAATCAATTTCTAGCTGCGACCCACACAGCTCAGGGGTGAGGGTCTCAGCTAAGCTCCTCCGAGGATCTGGCTGCTCGCCAGCTCTACTCGTACAGCGCTGCAATGTCTAACGTGTCCTGGCCACAGAACAATGTCTAGTGTCCTGGCCACAGAACAATGTCCCGCCAGCTCTTCTCAACTGAGCGTCATCTTCAGCACTCTGTGTGATTTATTATGCGCGTTCTTGAGCTTTAATAACAAATCAAGAGCAGCTATTTATCACAGTTAATTAGTGTGATTGTGTTTGAGCAGGCAGTGTGTGGTTCACTATGATGACCATCCACTGAAACCTTGCCTGTCTGATCACCCTAGTGTGCAGAACAATCGCAGGGTGCAGAACAATCGCAGGGTGCAGAACAATCGCAGGGTGCAGAACAACAATCGCAGGGTGCAGAACAACAATCGCAGGGTGCAGAACAATCGCAGGGTGCAGAACAATCGCAGGGTGCAGAACAACAATCGCAGGGTGCAGAACAATCGCAGGGTGCAAAACAATCGCAGGGAGAAATAGAAGCTTAACTGTGATTTTATTATAGTCATCAGAAGCCAGAGGGAGCAGATTTCAGCACATGGTCACACAAGGAAGTAAAGAAGAGGAAGTGATGCAAGACTTAATTTAGGATGCATCAGTCCCGTCTCACCGAGCACTGTCTTGAGTAACCATGTGTTTTTGGACACTAAGAAGACAATCTCCTCCACCTGCTCCTCTGTCCCCCCCCCCCTCTTCTCCTCCCCCTCCCTCCCCCTCTTTCTGTGTCCCCCCCCTCTTCTCCTCCTCCCTCCCTCCCCCTCTCTCTGTGTCCCCCTCCTCCCTCCCTCCCCCTCTCTCTGTGCCCCCCCCCTCTCCTCCTCCCCCTCCCTCCCCCTCTCTCTGTGTCCCCCCCCCTCTCCTCCTCCCCCTCCCTCCCCCTCTCTCTGCTCCTCCCCCTCCCTCCCCCTCTCTCTGTCCCCCCTCCTCTCCTCCTCCCCCTCTGTGTCCCCCCCCTCTCCTCCTCCCCCTCTCTCTGTGTCCCCCCCCTCTCCTCCTCCCCCTCCCTCCCCCTCTCTCTGTGTCCCCCCCCTCTCCTCCTCCCCCCTCCCTCCCCCTCTCTCTGTGTCCCCCCCCTCTCCTCCTCCCCCTCCCTCCCCCTCTCTCTGCCAGTCAGGAGAGAGACCTGTTCCCGCAGGTCCACCACTGCCCTCCTCTCACCTCAATAAGATTAATGTCTCTCGGCCAGACAGCACAATCACCCTTTGAGTGGGCTCCTCATTCTCTCACCTTGGAGAGAGCTCATCTCATCTGGCTCAGCTGCTATTCTTAGAAAGGGTTAGAGGAGCGGGGAAACGGGAGAAAAACATCCATTACTGAATCCTGGGCATTATTCAAGGTCAAGTCAAGGTCTCTCATTTGATTTCTCACTGCGTGAAACTTTTAACGGGTGAAATGATGTCCCTCTTCACCAAACAACCCCTGACCGTGTCTCTGAGAGCTCTGTCCAGGCTGGGCCAGGACTGACGTCAGGGTTCAGACCCTTCCCCCGGTCAACTGACCCTTCCCCCGGTCACCTGACCCTCCCCCGGTCACCTGACCCCTCCCCCGGTCACCTGACCCCTCCCCCGGTCACCTGACCCCTCCCCTGGTCACCTGACCCTTCCCCCGGTCACCTGACCCTCCCCCGGTCACCTGACCCCTGCCCCGGTCACCTCACCCTTCCCCCGGTCACCTGACCCTCCCCCGGTCACCTCACCCTTCCCCCGGTCACCTGACCCCTCCCCGGTAACCTGACCCTTCCCCCGGTCACCTGACCCCTCCCTCTGCCCCGGTCACCTGACCCCTCCCTCACCTGACCACTCCCTCACCTGACCCCTCCCTCACCTGACCCCTCCCTCACCTGACCCCTCCCTCACCTGACCCCTCCCTCACCTGACCCCTCCCTCTGCCCCGGTCACCTGACCCAGCAGACCTCCTCGCGTTGTAATCAACATGCATTCAACAACATCGAAATGAGCTTGAAGAGACTGAAGTGGATTCATGTCTGGATCTCAACATTGTGTTCAGAGTGTTGGTGATGCACTTCCTGTGAATAAACGCAGGGGCCCATCAATGGCTGTATTGACAGAGAGCTGAGCAGCTGTGTGAAGGATGCTAATTATCCGTCTGCTGTGAATATCTGCAGCTGGAACATGACGCCTAAACAAGACAGCCACTCAAATGACATCACAGTCTTTGCATTATAATAAGGTAGCTTTCAAGGTAACAAAGAAATCCTGTGTTGCTCATCTCTTGGATTCTGTGTCATCTCAGTACTCCACTTGGAGCTAAACCCTGGTGTTTATCTGCGTAATGACAAAGCCCTCGTAAACAAAGCCATTGTTAAAACGTCATCAGCTGTGAAGCCATTAGTATCCTCACCCTGACATTACAAGTCCTGTAATACACCCCCCCCCCTCCAAAGGGCCTCTTGTAGCAGTCTCCACTGCAAACATTTCCATCACTAGTGTACAGTACATCAACACTGATGGGAACATTATACAGCCAGTCTATCACCAGGATATTTATCCTGAGTCGGAAATTAATTTGTATTGATTGAGCTAGACAACGGGAGCATTAAAAGACGATTAAGCGTGCTGAGCAGTGATCACGTCTACCCTCACCCAGGAGAAGACTGCTGGGGCCACGCGCTGGGGATCCTGGGTAATGGAGTCTTCTCTGCCAGACAGACATCTTCATTAAGCTGTCAGGAAGAAGCGAACCCTCATGGCCTGGCTGCCCTCCCACCGGCCACGCTCTCTCCTGGAACACATCTAGAACACGCCTGGAACACGCCTGGAACACATCTAGAACACGCCTGGAACACATCTAGAACACGCCTGGAACACATCTAGAACACGCCTGGAACACATCTAGAACACGCCTGGAACACATCTAGAACACGCCTGGAACACATCTAGAACACGCCTGGAACACGCCTGGAACACATCTAGAACACGCCTGGAACACATCTAGAACACGCCTGGAACACATCTAGAACACGCCTGGAACACATCTAGAACACGCCTGGAACACGCCTGGAACACGCCTGGAACACGCCTGGAACACGCCTGGAACACGCCTGGACACA
This sequence comes from Osmerus mordax, assembly GCF_038355195.1. Lineage (NCBI taxonomy): Eukaryota > Metazoa > Chordata > Actinopteri > Osmeriformes > Osmeridae > Osmerus > Osmerus mordax. Next base: position 14,229,568 of record NC_090068.1, on the reverse strand, counting down.
CCTGGACACACCTGGACACACCTGGAACACGTCTGGAAGGCTGCAGGTGAAACTGCAGACACCTTCACAAGACCATCATGTCTTTGATCATCTTACAACACAGCAGGCTGAGACAGAGGGTTATGGCTAGGACCTCCTCTGCCTCCTCTGTGACCTCCTCTGTGACCTCCTCTGTCACCTCCTCTGTGACCTCCTCTGTGACCTCCTCTGTGACCTCCTCTGTCACCTCCTCTGTCACCTCCTCTGGGACCTCCTCTGGGACCTCCTCTGTCACCTCCTTTGTCACCTCCTCTGTGACCTCCTCTGGGACCTCCTCTGGGACCTCCTCTGTCACCTCCTCTGTCACCTCCTCTGGGACCTCCTCTGTGACCTCCTCTGGGACCTCCTCTGTCACCTCCTCTGTCACCTCCTCTGGGACCTCCTCTGTCACCTCCTCTGTCACCTCCTCTGTGACCTCCTCTGTGACCTCCTCTGGGACCTCCTCTGTGACCTCCTCTGTCACCTCCTCTGTGACCTCCTCTGTGACCTCCTCTGTGACCTCCTCTGTCACCTCCTCTGTGACCTCCTCTGTGACCTCCTCTGTGACCTCCTCTGTGACCTCCTCTGGGACCTCCTCTGTCACCTCCTCTCGGACCTCCTGTGTCACCTCCTCTGTCACCTCCTCTGTCACCTCCTCTGTCACCTCCTCTGGGACCTCCTCTGGGCTCTTAATAACCACACTGTGGTTACTCGCTAACTCCCAACATCGCTTTTCTGATTTCGTTCCTCTGGTCAATTGAGTGAGACAGACAGTGAGACTAATGGCTGCGTTTATCAAGCTGTGCCTTGAGGCATCTTAACTTACATGGAAATAAAAAACAATTCTGATTCTGTGTTTCACAGGAAAACTATAACAGCAAATGTGTGGCACCAACAGGTAGCTATGACAACACCTTATTTGAAGGTTCAGGAGAGAGTGGGTATGGTGGTGCACTTCCTCTAATGGACAGGGAGGGACATGGTGAGGGAGACCAGGTCGAGGCAGGGCCGACCCCTCTCTCTCTTTCCTGTCGATGAAAAATGTTTTTAAATTTCATGTTAGAGAAAACAGACCATGACCTGGATATTGTGAGGGGAACCTTGTACCTGCGCCAGGCTGCCGAACGTACATTAAAACATACCAACGGCTTGAAACAGTGTAAATACATACTTATATTTGACTAAATGGACATGTTTGCCTGCTGTCACAATGTTTTTTTTAAACAGGATGAAAATTGAACTCTCAGAGGACTGGGTACTGTTACAACAACAACTAGAGAGTCAGGTGGCTGAGCGGTTAGGGAATCGGGCTAGTAATCCAAAGTTTGCCAGTTCGATTCCCGGTCATGCCAACTGATGTTGTGTCCTTGGGCAAGGCACTTCACCCTACTTGCCTCGGGGGAATGTCCCTGTACTTACTGTAAGTCGCTCTGGATAAGAGCTTCTGCTAAATGACTAAATGTAAATGTAGAGAGGGTTAGGGTACAATTTCTGGGGAAATTGTAGGGTGTGCTTGCTTGCGTCGGTTGCACAGGGGTCCGTTTTTGAATGACATTTTTAAAACTGATATTTCTGTATATTTTATATAAAAATGCATACTTATTATTTATAAAGATTACATAGATTTAAAAGCATTTTTGCTGCTCATTTACAACTGAAAATACGAGTGAAGTGTAGAATGAAATAGATCTTCTCATTTCCCCTGCAAAAGGAATCCTCATCGTTGAATCAAAACGAATAAATTTGGTAGACCGGTGTAAAAATTGACCTAATCTCTATGACGTAAACGTCCTTTTAAGTTTTTCCCTTCTCGTGATATTTTAAGGCATTTAGCCTACTCATATTGCATTCATTCATGAATAAAGAACCCCTTTGAAGATTATTCTACGACGTTACCGGCAGTAGAAGATTGAATCGCGATTCAAACAGTACCATCTTCTAACTGAAAATATGCCCCCCAAAACGTAAATAAGCTTGACATTTATTTAGTGGAAAATCGCTTTCATAAAAAGCTCACTGGTAGCGATCATTGTCAGTAACAACGCAAAGTGCGCTATCTCTGTGTGGAGAAGCTGCCCCGGTAAATTGTACTACTACAGTACTAGACTACTGCTGTGTTGGTCTTGGTAGCGATTGCGTTGGTTGAATTGGATTTAACGTTCCGTTGTACGGTTTAGGCTGAAATTAATTATTTTCATGAACAGATTGACAAAGTTTAGGCTGTGGCAATGAAGTTAAGGTTAGCAGTTAGATAGACTTTTGATTTAAGTAAGGGGAGTGCCGAACATGTTCTGTCGCCGTTTGACTTCCTACAGCTGTGTAGATGTTTTTGTAGTGTCTCGCGTAGGCTACAGCGTTGCAGTGAGCAACACTGGTTTGAAACCACAGGTAATGATAATTTCACCGACAAATCGTTTACTTGTAATATAATGTCATAATAAATCCTACAACGAAAATGTATTTGTGAGGAATGTTTATTTTAAAGATTGAAAACAGATGCATCATAGACCACTGTAGTATGTGTTGCCCGGGTAACAGAGGCTAATGTCATGATAATGCTTCAGTGAAATAGTAGACTACCGTTTCCAAAAGTAGATGTGGACCTACTTCCTTAATAATATCAGCTAATATTGTACATTACATTTCATAATTGTGTTTCACATCACAAAGTAAAATGAGTAAATAGTTATCACCCTGGCCTCTTTTCTTGTGGCGTTTCTGCAGCTGCCTTGCAGTAAAGCTATAGTTAGCCTAGCTATCCCCCAAGTTAACAGATGCGAAACGAATGTTCTGCTACAGGTAGTCACGCGTGTTTTCGTGATGTTAGTGACGTAGTGACGTTAGTAACGTCAGTGGCTAGCAAATTAGCCACCGTTAGCTTCACTTTTCGCCACAAAAACTTAACTTAAGCCTAAACCATGCAACGGAACGTAAATTCCAATAGAAGCAACTCAATCGCTACCAAGACTAAACTTTTGACACCCACGTTGTCTATGTAGGCCAAATATTGACTGAGTTTTAGGGGGGCAAAAAAAAAAAAAAAAAAAATATAATATATATGTGAGAGAACAAAGGTTGTGCCCTTGCCGAAGGCAAAGCACACCCAATAAATATATATGTGAGAGAACAAAGGTTGTGCCCTTGCCGAAGGCAAAGCACACCCAATTATCAGCTCTCCAGATAATTAAAATAATGTTTTGAAAGGATATTAGTCTGAGAGTAGACCAATGAATAATATAGTCCAGTTCTTTTCTGGAGTGAACCAGACACCCTTGGTGTCTCCATCAAGGTAGATTTTATTTTTCTATGTTTCATTTTTGATCACACACACAGAAGTGAAGCTGTTCTTCCTCTCCTGGCATGAAGCAGACCGAACGTAAACAACACAGAGCCGAGCTCCCAGCCCCTAACAGGCGCACTGCTGCGCTGCGTTCATTAGAGTGGAAATGATATGTGCAAACAAAGAGAGGCGCCCATCACGGCACACTTCACTGCGTCTCTTCATCTCAGAATTGCAAATGAGCGCAGCCTCCTCACCTGGTCTCCCCAGGCGCAACGTCCCAGCGCTTCCAATCATCACGTTACTGACTGCACGCTGCCTGCAGAAAGCTGGGAGGACTAATCGCCGGGGATGAGCGCTGACAGACAGATCCCCCCTCGGCTGTCTGCTCACACCGGTCTGCCTGACAGAGCGGCCTTCCCCCCAAGGTTACACTCTCACCCCTCCACACCTCCGCTGACTTTTATTAATCCCCAGTTGCTCTGCTGCCTAGGAATGAAAGAAGACTGTAACAGCTAAACAGGACCAAAACCCAGGGACAATCAAGGAGGGGAACTGCTGAGGTGTAGGACAACATGCCTGAGAGAACAGCCAGGTCAGGGAGACGTGTCTATCTTATTGATGGTAAGATGTGTGGGGGCAGCGTGGGGGCAGCGTGAGGGCAGCGTGGGGGCAGCATGAGGGCAGCGTGGGGGCAGCGTGAGGGCAGCATGAGAGTAGCGTGGGGGCAGCATGGGAGCAGCATGAGGGCAGCGTGAGGGCAGCGTGAGGGCAGCATGAGAGTAGCGTGGGGGCAACATGGGAGCAGCATGAGGGCAGCATGAGAGTAGCGTGAGGGCAGCGTGGGGGCAGCATGGGGGCAGCATGAGGGCAGCGTGGGGGCAGCGTGAGGGCAGCGTGGGGGCAGCGTGAGGGCAGCGTGAGGGCAGCGTGAGGGCAGCGTGGGGGCAGCGTGAGGGCAGCGTGGGGGCAGCGTGGGGGCAGCGTGAGGGCAGCGTGGGGGCAGCGTGGGGGCAGCGTGAGGGCAGCGTGGGGGCAGCGTGGGGACAGTGTGATAACCGTTCACTCTGCGGTGCATCCGCAACTCAAGGCTCTGCTCCTCCAACAGCACTGCCAGCACCGTGCTGTTGGAGGAGCAGCACGGTGCTGGCAGTGCTGTTGGAGGAGCAGCACGGTGCTGGCAGTGCTGTTGGAGGAGCAGCACAGTGCTGGCAGTGCTGTTGGAGGAGCAGCACGGTGCTGGCAGTGCTGTTGGAGGAGCAGCACGGTGCTGGCAGTGCTGTTGGAGGAGCAGCACGGTGCTGGCAGTGCTGTTGGAGGAGCAGCACGGTGCTGGCAGTGCTGTTGGAGGAGCAGCACGGTGCTAGCAGTGCTGTTGGAGGAGCAGCACGGTGCTGGCCTGGGAGGAGGTTTGGCTTAGTGAGACTAGTAACCCTGTCTGCTTCCCTGCTCCACTGGCTTGTGAAACGACATTACAGCCAGAAGAAGGGAAATCAGGAGGAGAATTTAATCTGTCACTCAGCTGAAAGCCTTTAAGGAGAAACACGCAGCCCCCCAGAGGACTTGGTGCTCGTCAGATTACTGCTAAAGCTCCTCGCCAACAGGGGCTGCACAGAGAGCGCTGTGGTCGGGAATGAGGATTGCAGATTTGTGGGATAAATAGAGAATACTCGTGGGCTGAAAAGAAGATGTCAACAGAAAGTTCCTATAATCATCAGTGTGTTGAACTAAGACCACAGGAGATACCCAGCAGAGAAAATAATCTGAGGTCAATGATGGAGGTTCCTTTCTTTGCCTACACAGAGCGGTATTGTTAGCTATAACATTGGTACACGATGTTGATATAGATCTACAAGTGTTGTTCACAGATTCATTTGCTGTAATTAATCATCTCCATGAATGGTTTGTGTCTCTGTCTTCTCCTGGGAAGGGTGGGTCATGTGATAGAGGGTGGGTCATGTGATAGAGGGTGGGTCATGTGATAGAGGGTGGGTAATGTGATCAAGGGTGGGTAATGTGATAGAGGGTGGGTCATGTGATCAAGGGTGGGTAATGTGATAGAGGGTGGGTCATGTGATCAAGGGTGGGTAATGTGATAGAGGGTGGGTCATGTGATCAAGGGTGGGTAATGTGATAGAGGGTGGGTCATGTGATAAAGGGTGGGTCATGTGGCTCAGGGCGAGATCAGGGCTGTGTCGTCTCAGCCAGTGAGATCAGGGCTGAGACGACACAGCCCTGATCTCACTGGCTGAGACGACACAGCCCTGATCTCACTGGCTGAGACGACACAGCCCTGATCTCACTGGCTGAGACGACACAGCCCTGATCTCACTGGCCGGCGTCTCTCTTCACTCACATCACACAACCGCCTCCACCACACATTTACAATATCTTCATACAAATCACAAGATACAACAGTGTGTTACTGTAAACAAACAGTTGAATTTATTGACATTAAAACTAATGCAAAAATCTTTTCCTAGGACACGGGTTCATTTGTTGAACAATCAAACCTTTCTAAAAGTTATAATGAATCATATAAACATTTCAAACAATATTATATATTAATGTGTCAAGCCAAAACACCTCTTTAGATGCTCAGAAGCGCTGACATCAAAGTGTCCTGAATGTCATATTATTATTCATATCTAATGCATAGACAAAGCAGCACAAACGGGAGATAGTTTGCATATGGCTCCTTGTGTGAAGATATGCAGACAGCCACACACACCCTCTGTCTCTCCCTCCCTGTCTCCCTCTCTCTCTCCTGCTCCTTCAGACTGAAGGCAAGTCTGACCCCTCCACACAGGTTGCACATCTATCACTCATTATTCAGAAGGTCACAAGACGTTAAGGATATCACTGTTCTTCAGGAACAACAAACAGATCATACAGGAGATGCTCCTCTGGGTATCTCAGAGGATCTCATGTTGCCTGTTCTGTTACGTGCGTTTTCCACAAGGGGCTAAGGTACTCATGTAAACAATCACAATCTTATCCAGTGCATGAGCATCTTGATACACAACAAAAAAAACGAAAAGAGAAATATCCCTGGAAAGCTGATCACACCGAGTAAATGTATTCCCTTTGAAGATCAAGAAACAGAACGCGAGGACTAAAGCAAGTCTAAGCCCTTAAAGACACGAAAGCCACTTCACTCTGAACTGCTGAACTAAATGCAGATTATTTAGCGGAGAGCGTGACGCTGGCGTGTGACATTTACAGCCTCACACTTTCATACCTCTTTCAAAAATCAAATGGTAAAACATAAAGGACTCCAAAATCAAGATAAATATAGTTGAATGTCCCGGTTTGCTGATGCCAGGCTGATGGTTCCTGCAGCAGGGGCAGGTGTGCCAGGCTGATGGTTCCTGCAGCAGGGGCAGGTGTGCCAGGCTGATGGTTCCTGCAGCAGGGGCAGGTATGCCAGGCTGATGGTTCCTGCAGCAGGGGCAGGTGTGCCAGGCTGATGGTTCCTGCAGCAGGGGCAGGTATGCCAGGCTGATGGTTCCTGCAGCAGGGGCAGGTATGCCAGGCTGATGGTTCCTGCAGCAGGGGCAGGTATGCCAGGCTGATGGTTCCTGCAGCAGGGGCAGGTATGCCAGGCTGATGGTTCCTGCAGCAGGGGCAGGTATGCCAGGCTGATGGTTGGAGGCAGGTGTGTAGAGCAGGGAGGAGACATCTTAGAGTGACAGGTCAGGGTCAACTGCTGCTTAATGAACTCCAGTTATGGAAGATGCTTCAGGCAGCCACCCAGAAAACATTACTAATAAAACCTCCAGAGATGACAGGAGCTGAAGTTATGAAAAGCAGTTTTCTTAAATACTCCAGCGATGATAAGTTAAGCTCTGCTGATATCTCTTAAAAACAGCTAGTCCTCTACTCAGGGTGCTTCAGTAGCGGTACAGGCTGCAGAGAAGCGGGAGCGAGACAGGAGAGATACTAAGATGGAATTTCATTAAGTCGATGCACTCCCCATACTGTAACACTCTGAAATATACTGTGATTTCTTCCAAAATAAAGCTCTACGGATCAGCTGTACTACACTGCATGGAGGCCAGATAGGCAGTAGATAGAATGGTGCATGTGTGTGTGTGTGTGTGTGTGTGCCCCTTCTCTGTCCTGACCTGCGCTGGTCTGGTATACAGCGGCCCTTATCATGATCCAGAGAGAGAGGGGGCAGAAAGAGGGAAGGGTTCTTCCCCAGTTTGTGTGTGAGTGTGTGTATGTGTGTGTTTGTGAGACAGAGGGGTGTGGCCTGTGAGAGAGGGGCGTGGCGTGTGAGAGGGGGGTGCGTAACCCTGGGTTATGCAGAAGTCTCTGCCAGCCTCCCGTCGATGTCACTCTCCTTCAGGAACTGTCCCTCCTTCTCCTCCTCCTCCTTGTCCTTCTCCACCTCTTTCTCCTCCTCTTTCTTCTCCTCCTCCTTCTCCTCCTCCTCCTCCTTTTCCTCCTCCTTCTCCTTCTCCTCTGGCTTGGCCACGCTCAAGTGTCTGCGGTAGAGCGGCGGGCTAGGGACCAGGAGAGAGAAATACAGTGTTAGTATGAAGGACAGGAGAGGAGTCTGTGTTCACACCTGCCCGAGGCAGCACGCTGACCAGCCTGCTGGCCACACATCACCCCTCCTCCAGGGTCACCCCTCCTCCAGGGTCACCCCTCCTCCAGGGTCACCCCTCCTCCAGGCTCACAGCCTATCAGAACACAGCCCAGCCCCCCCCCCCTACTCTGATCAATACTGGGCTGCACATCAGGCAGGGAAAAAAAGTTTGCCAAACCTAAACACTCAAACACAGCAAACTGAACAGTATTTTCATGCAGAAAGGTTGCAAAGGTCAGAACATACAGTTGTGTTTCTATTTTCTCTGTAATATAATGCGCTGGTGTGTGATTCTAAACGGTACAAGGGTAAACTGTCCACACTCTGCAGTAAGAACCAGCTGCTTACTAAACATGCAGTCCAAAGATCACAGCTACTGTTCGACAGCTTCATATAAGATAAAAGACATTATGTTAATATCTGCCCAGTATCCATCAACGAGAGTGGGCATTTGTGGCAATCGGGAGGCATATTCCCTTTCATCTTCAGTCATGTGCTAAACGTGATGGATGCTAGTGTAGCGGGGGCTGTTGTGTTGTAGTCATAAATCACTTGGGTGTGTCCGAATCCATTCAAATGTACAACCACAAGAACAACACAGAACAACATGCATTTAGCTTTGTGTTCCTGCCACGTCGATAAGGGCCAAAACTCAATTAACATGCACACACGACTGCTGCTGCTTGTTATGCTCAGAAACTGGCAACCTTGACACACAAAGCATGTTTAATCATGAGTCATCATTACTCAAGAAAGCAGCAATTAAACCCTGCTTTTCACATCCACATCATCACACGGATTGGGACACCCTAGGTCTAATGAAAACCAACCAGTTAAAAAACCATGTCAGACAGGGTTAGCGTGTTAATGTACTTCTCATCTCCAGGCTGGGCTGGTTAGGGACACAGCTGGCTGCATCTCCACCTACTGTAGCTTGTATCCTCTAGTCGCTGTCAGGCTTGTACAGGTACTTCATCACCACACTGTCCACCTTCTTCTGTTTCTTTTTGCCTTCTCTCCTGGGAGCTCTTTCCTCCTCCTCCTCATCTGAGGGGCGCGGGGGGGCGCCGGGGCGCGGGGGGGCGCCGGGGCGCGGGGGGGCGGTGCCTCTCTTCACGCTGTTGGAGCTACGGTAGGAGATGGTTGAGCCCGAAGAAGAGGAAGAGGAGGAGGAGGAAGAGGAGGAGGAATCTGATTCGCTCTCCTTCTTCTTTGATCCCTTCCTGGACTTCTTGTTCTTCCTGGAGCTGCTCCTCCGGTTTCCGTGGCTACGCCGGCCGTCCGATGACGAGGACTCAGAGCTCTTCTTCTTCTTCTTGGCCTTGCGTGAGCGCGAGCTGCTGGAGGATTCGGGGCGCTCCGCCGCTGAGCCACACCTCCACAAGCTGGACGCGCTACGCCCAGAACCCAGGTCCCCCCCCTGCTCCCCCCGCACGCTCCTCCTCTCCTCCTGCTCCTCCTCCTCCCTCCCCCCCTCCTCCTGCTCCTCCTCCTCCTCAGAGTCCTCCAGCTTGCTGCGTTTGAACTTGATGGGTTTGAAGCTGAGTACCTCGTTGATGGCCGCCTCCAGGTCGGGGTCCAGGTAGGTGCGGTGCGTGACGGACTTGACCTCGGCCGGGTCGGGGGGGTCGGAGGGGCGTGGCTGTGCGGGCGAGGACAGGCTGCGTCTCAGGGAGCTGGAGGCCCCGCCCTCGCTGAACGCCACGCTGGCAGCGTCATCGTCGACCCGCAGGCCGAACTCGCTGAGCCGGCTGCTCCGTGCCAGAGACACGCTGCCCGGGCTCCGCCCCCCGGACCGCCAGGCCCCACCAGGGCTGACAGGCGGGCCGTACGAGTCGCTGCGGCCGTCATCCACCCAGGACGCGCTGCGTCGCAGGGCCCGCGGGCTGGAGCGGCTCACGCTGCTGATGGTCGACCTGCCGTCCTCCTCGTCGTCCAGCCCCCTCCGCAGGGACACCCGGCTGGGCGCAAGCAAGGACAGGGTGGAGTCTCTGTCCGTGTCGGGGCTGCGAGGGGCCCAGCGGCGCTCCAGACCCTTCCTGGCGCGGCTGGCGGCCTCCGAGTACGCCTGGGAGATGACAGAGCCACGGTCGTCCACGTCCTCGCCCGCCCTCCTGCGCTCCTCCGTGGCATCCTCGCCCCGGGCCTTGGCCCTGCGGAGCGATGACTGGTCGGGGGCGTCCGACTGTTCCTTCAGCGTGCTGAAAAGGGAGCTCTCGTCTCCTGCGCCCCCGATGGAGTCCTTCATGGAGCGCTTCCTGTAGCTGAGGGAACTCACCACTGACACTGCCCTGCTCTGCTCTCCCTCCTTACTGTCCTTACTGTCCCTGCTCCCCTCCCTCGCCTCCTTACCCTCCCTCCCCTCCTTCCCCTCCTTCACCTCCCTCCCCTCCTTAACGTCAGTGCTGGCAACATTTCTGAGGGGTCGTAAGGTCGCAGACGCAGGAATCAGTCGACATGAAACAAAACAGAGGAACAGAGCGAGGGAGAGGAAGGTAAGGAGACCTGAACTTGAGAGAGAAAACCATGAGCCGATAATTACATTTTCAGAGACAGCTTGCAAAGTCAAGAGTTGAAATGAATTCAGTGGAAGCCGTGAAGTGCTGAATAAAGAATGTTTCAGCTCATATATCTCACTGTCAACATTCTCCATTAACCTGATCAGCTCCTGTTCTTCCTGGGTTCTCTCACTGAAGCTTTGTCTTACAACAGGAAGCGGTGTTCTAACACAGGTTGTCTACAGTAGATAACCAGCCAAGCCAAAGGCGTGGTGACAGGAGCAGGGCACTGACCTGGAAGTCTTCGGGCTGCTGTCGTCTGACAGGGTCTTAGAGGAGCCCTTGTTCTTGGACAGCCAGGACTTCACCCCGTCCACGCGGTCCTCCACCTCCGAGTCAGTCTCCGAGTCGTCTCCGCTGGGGGGAGGGGGGAGACAGTGTGATGAGGCAGGACAGGCAGGACACAGTGAGGAGCCCAGTGTCTCTGTAGCTGTTAGAAGACAGGCAGGACACAGTGAGGAGCCCAGTGTCTCTGTAGCTGTTAGAGGACAGGCAGGACACACAGCTGAGGGGCCCAGTGTCTCTGTAGCTGTTAGAGGACAGGCAGGACACAGTGAGGAGCCCAGTGTCTCTGTAGCTGTTAGAGGACAGGCAGGACACACAGCTGAGGAGCCCAGTGTCTCTGTAGCTGTTAGAGGACAGGCAGGACACACAGCTGAGGAGCCCAGTGTCTCTGTAGCTGTTAGAGGACAGGCAGGACACACAGCTGAGGAGCCCAGTGTCTCTGTAGCTGTTAGAGGACAGGCAGGACACACAGTGAGGAGCCCAGTGTCTCTGTAGCTGTTAGAGGACAGGCAGGACACACAAGCCCAGTGTCTCTGTAGCTGTTAGAGGACAGGCAGGACACACAAGCCCAGTGTCTCTGTAGCTGTTAGAGGTGAGGGCGTGGAAACAAGATCCCAGTTTAAACAGGACATCCACAAGATGCAGGCCTACACACAGACAGGATTGTGTTGTGAACAGAGTGACTGTTCTTCCTGTGGCCACACAGACAGCAGAGTACACCAGTCCAAACAGCAAGTCTTAAGACATGTTCTGTGTTTACCAAACACCCTGCCTTCACTAGCCCTGCACTTCAAACCCTCCCTTACAGCCACTGGACCTACAATATAGTAGTCTTCATCAATGGCGCAATTTTTTTTTTAAACCTTTTCAAAAACACTAAACAAATCCTGATTTGTTTATCTTAACGCTGTCCCACATTTACATTTACATTTTTACATTTACATTTCACAGCTGTCCCACAGCTGTCCCACACCCCGCGCGTCCCGTCCTCACCAGAGGCAGAGCAGCGTTCAGGCTCGGGGGGGAACACGCAGTGCTGGACACTAACCGCTCCTGACAAACACCCTCCAGCAGCCCTGCATCTCCACTACACAGACCTGAACTCATCACCAAGTTCCCAGAGACTGGCTTGTATGTTGAGTGTTGTTGAAACACTTGAATCTCCCTGACTCTCTGTGTGTCTGTGAACACAGCTCTCCCTGACTCTCTCTGTGTGTCTGTGAACACAGCTCTCCCTGACTCTCTCTGTGTCTGTGAACACAGCTCTCCCTGACTCTCTGTGTGTCTGTGAACACAGCTCTCCCTGACTCTCTCTGTGTCTGTGAACACAGCTCGATGACAAGAACCTTTCAGACGTCATGCAGACCGAACATGTTTGGGTGGCAGAGTGTTGCTCAGAACACTGAAACATAAACCACAGTCTGGCCGTTTCTGTTTCCCCACCTCCCCCCCAACCCACCCTCCCCTCTCCCCCCACCTCCCCCCCAACCTGCCCTCCCCTCTCCCCCCACCTCCCCCACACAGAAAAAATGTCATCAACATTTCCTTTCCTCCTCCCTTTAGAGAAAACCTCCTGACTTTGTCACTTTAAAATTGGTCCAATTACTACAAATAAAGATCACAGGGGAGAGGGGGGGGGGGGTGACTGTGGAACATTCACTTCACAATTCAGTGAGAAATCAATTCTTACATTATTGTTTATCTCCCTGCTATTACATCAAGATCAAAGAGAGAACTAATTTGCTCCTAAGTAACCATGGTGATTCACTTCTTCCTCTCCGGCATCACAAAGTGGGAGCCAGCGTGAGACAGACGGCAGAGAGAGAGAGAGAGAGAGAGAGAGAGAGAGAGAGAGAGAGAGAGAGAGAGAGAGAGAGAGAGAGAAGAGAAAGAGAGAGAGAGAGAGACAGAGAGAGAGAGAGAGACAGAGAGAGAGAGAGACATAGAGAGAGACAGAGAGAGAGAGAGACATAGAGAGAGAGAGAGAGAGAGAGAGACAGAGACATAGAGAGACAGAGAGAGAGGGATAGCCAGAGGTCTTCTCTCCTCCTGGATCTTCTCCCAGCTGACGCCTTCAATAACACGCTCTTAAAAAACTGCTGATTTAGACTCAACCTGTATGTCAAATCCAAACCCACTGAAACACTGTGCAGACGTCCACAAGCAGCACAGGCAGGCATCAAGACAGGAGACATGTGAGATTCAGGTACACACATGACGATGGGAACAATCAAACAATGGGGTCTGTTACCGTGTCAACAGCACCATGCGTTAGTGGCGTGTCACCTGACAGGAAGCATGCTCAGGGTCGGAATGAGTCTAATCAAGTGATGTTACCATCAGAGAGGATGATGCTGTGTCCATCAGCCTCGTCAGTTTAACACACTCAGACGGGTTTAAGAACTGTTTCATCTGCGTGTGGTTCTGACTAGGTCGACCTGACTGACTACAGGCAGACAGGTGTTCAGGCAGACAGGTGTTCAGGCAGACAGGTGTTCAGGCAGACAGGTGTACAGGCAGACAGGTGTTCAGGCAGACAGGTGTTCAGGCAGACAGGTGTTCAGGCAGACAGGTGTACAGGCAGACAGGTGTACAGGCAGACAGGTGTTCAGGCAGACAGGTGTTCAGGCAGACAGGTGTTCAGGCAGACAGGTGTTCAGGCAGACAGGTGTCCAGACAGACAGGCCTCCTGAACACCGCATCATTCCCTCGCTCAGGGCAGGATGGAGAGACAACAGGAGAAGAAGAAAGAGGGGGAAGGAAGGAGGCTTTTGTCCTCTCACGTTTTGTTCTTCTTCTTCTGATACTTTGTCACCATGTCTTGTAAACTGGGGACGATTGGGAGGAAACACAATAGAACAGAAGAATAAGAAAAATGATGTGAGAAATACCACACAGACTGTAGAGGAGGAGGAGGAGGAGGAGGAGGAGGAGGGAGGAGGGGGGTGTAATGTGCTGGAGGAGCTACTCTGAGCTGAATTATGAGAGCATCATGCTCATCTCCAGCAGAACAGCTCTGGTCACACTGGTGTAGTGATCCTTCTGTGTGTGTGTGTTACTGCAGAGCTGAGGCTTGGAGCCAGGGCAGAGCAGCCCCACGGCAGCAGGCTGAACCACAGACACAAGCTGAATGGAGATCAGGGACAGGAGGAACTAAACTAGGAGAGAGTGGTACTGGAGAGACTAAGAGAAAGAGACAGGAAGAGAGATGGCGGAGGAGGGGGCAGAGAGAGCAAGAGCGAAAGGAGGTGTAGAGAAAGGCAGTAAGGAAATAATAAGTAAAAAAATAAAATAATAATAATTGAATGACAAATTGGCAAAATAACGAGCATTGACCTTTAGTCAACTGTTCCCCAAAGCTGGAAACCCTTCTGAAAGAGCATAGCAGCGAGGTAGTCTCCAAGGACCAACTGCTACTGTCACTCACATAGGAGGCAGGAGGGAGAGGAAGAGAGAGAGGGGGAGAGAGAGGTGGAGAGGTAAAGAGAGAGAGTGGAAGAATGAGATAGAGAGGTGCCTACTTGTTGATGAGATCGTCATTGTCGTCACTTTCCATGTCGTCCTCTATAGCGGCCTGCAGGTCTCCTATCCTCCTGAAAGCCAGCTTGAGGTCTGCCTGCAGGCTCTGATTGGCCGCCTCCAGACTCTCAATGTCCATTTCCTGAAGGGCAGTCAGAGCATGAGATACTGCAGCATGTCTGTTTCACACACACACACCCATCGACCCCCCCCCCCCCCCCCCCCAGGTGGCTGTAGAGGCCCCTGGTGGTCCCTGACCCCTGGCCCCTGGTCCAGTCTCACCAGCTCGTGTTTCTTGCGGCTGGCCTCTGCCTCCTTCTTGGCCAGCTCTCCCATCTCCTCCTTCATGTCCCGGCTCTGCCTCTGCAGACGCTTGTTCTGGTCTCTCTCCCGGCTCTCTGCCGCCACGCGTTGGTCTCTCTCCTCCGTCATCTTCTCCAGGTTCTCCTTCAGACGCCCCACCAGGCTCTGGACAACCACACACAATCTCTGAGTGTGTGTGTGTGTGTGTGTGTGTGTGAGCAGGCAACACAGCCCTGTCAAGGATGAAATCCTAACAGAGCCAGTGGGAGTTGTAGCAGAGAGGACATGAGACTGAACTCAGGACTATAGAACCCCAGCAGGGATCAGTGTGTTCGGGAAGCATTTCCCTCACTGGACATGGTCACTGACCTGACCACATCTCTCCATCTCTCTCTCCCTCTCGTTATCTCTCGTTATCCCTCCCTCCCTCCCCGCTGACCTCCAGGCGTTTGATCTGGGTCCTCTCGTACTCCAGCTTAGTCTCCAGCTCTCTGATCTTGGCCTCCTGTCGGCTGACCAGGGACTTCTCCACCATGGACTGCTCCTGGAACTCCAGCTGGCTCTGGAGAGACTGCAGCTGGGGGCGCAACACACACACACACGCACACACACACACACACACACAACACCACACACAATCAATCAGTTCCATGCACACACACACACACACAACAACACACACACACACAAACAGAGGACTGCTTGAAAACCAGGTCGACACCTCATTCAGTACAACACACCGGTCTCAACTAAACAAGTGTCCGAGCCAATTAACAGACGGGAAACATTCCCATTCCCTCCTCCTCCTCGGTGTGAATAACAAGCAGGCCAGATAACCCGCTTTATTGTTGTCTTTCCTGCCAGGAGAATTTGAGATGAATAGCCAATGAGCTGATAAGCCTTGTGGCCTCTAATAGCCAGGGCAGCATCAGGGTGAATAACGATCACCTGGGCCTTTGTGTGGGGAGATCAATGCTTTACAAACTTGTTCAATCTGATACTTTGCTCATAACTGATAAGGGGATGAAAGTGAAACATTGACAAAAACTCTACCCACAATGCACCAGGTCCCCCTAATGAGAGCTCTGCTTGTGAGAGGAGCAGGATTTGGAGTTTCTCTTTCATGT
>NC_090068.1:14113259-14213681 GCF_038355195.1 Osmerus mordax | reverse complement strand
AGAGGGGGGGTAGGGGGAGTGGGGGAAGAGAGAGAGGTTAGGGGGACTGTACCTTGTCCTGGACCTCCTGCTTATCCTTCTGAGCTTCCTCCAGCTGGGCCTGCAGATCACTGATCTGGCTCAGGTCCCTGGCAGACTGTACACACACACACACCATACACAGAGAGAGAGCAGTCAGTAGGTGTGTGTGGTCTGTATATTGTGTGCATGCCTGTTTGTTTGTTTGTGTGTGTGTGTGTGTGTGTGTGTGTGCTACATGTGTATTTAAGATATCAACTAAACGTGACAATGTCACAAAACAAGCTCAAGTAATATGTCCGTGTGTCCTGTAATTTACAGGATGAGCAGTGAACAGCCTCTACCCCTGAACAGTGAGAGAAGAGAGAGAGAGACACCCACACATGCAGAGAGAGAGGAGAGAGACGCCCACACATGCAGAGAGAGAGGAGAGAGACACCCACACATGCAGAGAGAGAGAGAGAGACGCCCACACATGCAGAGAGAGGAGAGAGACACCCACACATGCAGAGACAGAGGAGAGAGAGACGCCCACACATGCAGAGAGAGAGGAGGAGAGAGACGCCACACATGCAGAGAGAGAGGTGAGAGAGGAGAGAGAGACCACCCACACATGCAGAGAAGAACAGTTTTGTAAAAAGAAAGCATGAATGCTGGCACCCAGATTGTGTCACACTAAATAGAGGAGAGAAAAGAGAGAGGAGAGAAGAGAGGAGAGAGAGAAGAGAGGAGAGAGACAGGGAGAGAAGAGAGAGAGAGGCTAGAGGCAGGAGTCTAGAGTCTGAAGACTACAGGCAGGAGGCTAGAGGCAGGAGGCTGGAGGCAGGAGGCTAGAGGCAGGAGGGTAGTCTGAAGACTAGAGGCAGGGAGGCTAGAGGCAGGAGGCTGGAGGCAGCAGTCTAGATGCAGCAGGGTAGAGGCAGGAGGCTAGAGGCAGGAGGCAGCAGGCTGGAGGGGGCTGAGCTGGAGCATCAGGCGTGACACAGAGCTGGTCGGACATTATCAAGGCCCGGTCCAGACTGAGCCGGGAGGACAGCGTTACCTAGGAGACAGCAGGAGGACAGCGTTACTGGGAGACGGCAGGAAGACAGCGTTACCCTGGGAGACGGCAGCCTTGTGCTTCTTCATGAGCTCATTGAGGTCCTCCTGGTCCTCCTCCATACGAGACTGGAGATCGTTCTTCTCCCTCTGCAGCCTGCTCACCTGCTCCTCCAGCTAAGAGGAGGAGGGAGGGGGGGAAGAGGGTGGAGGGGAGGGAGGGGAGGGAGGCGGTGAGGGTGGAGAGAGGAGGAGGGAGAGGGGAAGAGGGGGGAGGGAGGGGGTGAGGGGGGAGAGAGGAGGGAAGAGGGGGGAGGGAGGGGGAGCGAGGCGGTGAGGGGGGAGAGAGGAGGAGGGAGGGGAGGGGGGAAGAGGGGGGAGGGGGGGAGGGGAGGGAGAGGAGGGAGGGAGAGGGGAGAGAGAAGAGGAAGGGAGGGGGGAGAGAGGAGGAGGGGGGGGAGGGGGAGAGAGAAGAGGGGGGGAGGGGGGGAGGGGGGAGGAGAGTGGAGAGAGGAGGGAGGGGGGGGGAGAAGAGAGGAGGGAGGAGAGAAGGAGGGGGTGGGGTGGGAGAGAGGAGGAGGGAGAAGAGAGAGGGGAGGGAGGGTAGGAGAGAGGAGGGAGGGAGGGAGGGAGGGAGGGAGGGAGGGAGGGAGGGAGGGAGGGAGGGAGGGAGGGAGGGAGGGAGGGAGGGAGGGAGGGAGGGAGGGAGGGAGGGAGGGAGGGAGGGAGGAGGGAGGAGAGAGGGAGGGAGGGAGGAGAGAGTGTTATCGCAGGTTGTTTTTCAGGCCAGAGAAAGTAATCAATGTCCTGATGGTCCTGTCTGTGTGGCCCATCAGAGCTCTCCTGGTCGTGCTGCTCGTCAGGCTGGTCCTGTTCTACAGGAGCCCCTCCAACATCATCAGCTCTGACTGGCTCATTTAGAACTCCCACAGAAAGACAGCTTGCCTCACTGTATAGCAGGTCCTGAGGGGTGTGTGTGTGTGTGTGTGTGTGTGCACGTTAGGGCTGGGCGATATATTAAAAAAAAATACATCTCGATATTGTCAAAAAAATCACGATATTCGATCCTGATATGTTTGCATTTGCATTTAAATAAAAAATACATGATTTTTCTTTTGCCCCATTAGCAGGGACAACAAGAGAGCAAAATAGAGTACCTGTGTGCGTGTGTGTGTGTGTGTGTGTCTGTGTGTGTGTGTGTGTGTGTGTGTGGACACAGAAGAGCCAGATGGTGATCTTAAAACACAAGCAACACAAGGACCAAAAAAAAAAAAAAAAAAAAAAAGGAATATTTTTAATTTATTTTTTTATATTCGATATTCACGATATTTTGAAATTTTACATCGTCGTCAAAATTATTGCGATATTATCGCTAATATTCGATATATCGCCCAGCCCTAGTGCACGTGGACATGTATGTGTGTGAGTGCAGGTGTGTGTATCTACTAAACTGGTAAAAGTGAGGCTCAGGTGCAGCCAGGGGCAGAGAACCTGCTGTCTGGAGGATTGCCAAGAACTCTGCTGCCAAACACACACTATATAAACACTCACTGTATAAACACACTATATAAACACACACTGTGTAAATCATGTTCTTCATATTCCTGCTCTCCTGCTGCCCTCAGTAAAGATGTCATTCTAACACCATCTGGAATGATGTCTGTCAACAAGACAAGGTGTACAGTCTGACTACTGTAGTAACCTTGCCAAGTAAAAAAGCTAGCTGGACATAATGACTATGCAAAACTCTAACTAAATGAACTCTGCAGTAATGAGACTGCTTTTGTGTTTTAGGATACTTCAGTGACAGTGTTTACCTTAGCTTTACACTTCCAGACAGCAAGTTAAAAAAATTGCAGCTCTGCACAGCTCTGGTTTACGGGGGTGGGCCAGTGGGAAGACTAACAACCAGAATATCTCCCTCCATCTCTCCCCTCCTCTCTCTTTTATCCCCAATCCCAAAACTCCCTCTCCCCTCTGTTCTCTCCCTCCATCTCTCCCCTCCTCTCCGCCCCTCAGACTCACAGATATCTTGACTTTGACCACGTCCTCCATCTGGATGTGCAGGTCTTCTATCTCCAGCTCCATGCCCTTGCGAGCCTTCACCGCAGCTGCACAGGTGAACTCTGACTCCTCCAGCTGAGAGTAGGAACAGGGAGGAGGAGGGGGGAGGAGGAGAGGAAAAGAGGATTATTAGGCCAAGGTCAAAGATAATTCCAAAACTTCCCAGAGCGGGGAGGGTGGAGTATTGGGAAAAAGGAGGGGGGAGAGGGGGGATGAGAGGCGATGGAGGATCTACCGTGTTCTTCAGCTGGGCGATCTCCCTCTTGCTGGGGGCATTGTTCTTCAGATGGTCCAGCATGATCTGAGCATCGGCCAGCAGCACCTTGGTCCTCTTCAGATCCTTCCTCAGCTTCTTCTCTGTCTCCACATCCCTTTGGCCCACCTGGAACACAACACAGTGAGACAGAACCACCTGGAACACAACACAGTCAGACAGAACCACCTGGAACACAACACAGTCAGACAGAACCACCTGGAGACACAACACAGTCAGACAGAACCACCTGGACCACAAAACAGTCCAGACAGAACCAGCTGGACCACAACACAGTCAGACAGAACCAGCTGGAACACAACACAGTCAGACAGAACCACCTGGAACACCACACAGTGAGACACAACCACCTGGAACACAACACAGTCAGACAGAACCACCTGGAACACAACACAGTCAGACAGAACCACCTGGAACACAACACAGTGAGAAAGAACCACCTGGAACACCACACAGTCAGACAGAACCACCTGGAAACACAACACAGTCAGACAGAACCACCTGGAACTCAACACAGTCAGACAGAACCAGCTGGAACACAACACAGTCAGACAGAACCACCTGGAACACCACACAGTGAGACACAACCACCTGGAACACAACACAGTCAGACAGAACCAGCTGGAACACAACACAGTCAGACAGAACCACCTGGACCTCAACACAGTGAGACAGAACCAGCTGGAACTCAACACAGTTAGACAGAACCAGCTGGAACACAACACAGTGAGACAGAACCAGCTGGACCACAACACAGTGAGACAGAACCACCTGGAACACCACACAGTGAGACAGAACCACCTGGACCTCAACACAGTGAGACAGAACCACCTGGAACACAACACAGTCAGACAGAACCAGCTGGGCGGTACCTGGTCCTGGGTGCTGAGCAGCCGGGCCTCCAGGTCTCTCCTCTCTTTGAGAACTTTCTGTTTGTCATCATATTCTTCCTCCAGCTGCTGCTCCAGCTGCTTGAGCTACACACACACACACACACACAAACACACACACACAGAGGAGGATCAGGAAAGATGGACACCCACACCCCTATCCATCAAGCTAAATGGCTCCTCTGGTAGTTGTGCCAGAGAGCTGTAGCAGTGCTGCATCAGTACGTAACATCCAGATACTCCCGACATGAACACATTAAGATGACAGGCTGATCTGAGATCTGGAATGACTGCAGCTCAGCGCTTATCTAACGAGGTATGCCAAGGTATGCCAAATCCTGAACACAATGTCATGTGACGCATGGTCGGGTGCAGCGATTGCAGCCTTTGGGTGCAGCCTACCTTCTTGCTGCAGGACTGTCTGAAGTCCTCCACCTCCTCCTCCTTGCTCTCCAGCTCCTTACAGTGGGTCTGCCGGGCCCCTCTCCATCTCCATCTCCAGCCTCAGCTTGGCCTGTCACACACACACACACACACACGGATGGTCCCACCAGCTCCAGTATGTGGATGGTCCCTACCTGCTCCAGTATCTGGATGGTCCTACCTGCTCCAGTATCTGGATGGGTCCTACCTGCTCCAGTATCTGGATGGTTCCAGCCTGTTCGTCCAGCTCCTCCTCCTGGTCCTTGACCTTGGCCTCCAGCTCGCGCTGCAGCTTGCGGACCTTGGACAGCGACGCCTCCTCCTTGGACTCGTGGGAGGAGAGGTCCTGTAGCTCCGCCTCCAGCTGTTCCACCTTCAGACTGGCCGCACTCAGGTCCACTTCCTTATCCTGAGGGGGGAGATGGAGGAGAGATACAGGGGAGAAAAAGTGAGGAGAGGAATACAGAAAAAGAAACAGACAGATAAAGAAAGATACAGATATAGATATATATAGAGAGAGACAGATAGAGATGTATATATAGAGAGATATATAGATATATATAGAGAGAGATATATATATAGAGAGATAGAGAGACAGATATAGAGATATATATATATAGAGATATAGAGATAGAGATATAGAGATATAGAGAGATATATATAGAGAGATATAGAGATAGAGAGAGAGGTTATAGAGAGAGATATACAGAGAGAGAGAGAGATAGAGAAAATAAAGATACAGAGACATAGAGAGAGAAAGAGGAGAGAGAGAGAGAGAGAGAGAGAGAGAGAGAGAGAGAGGAGAGAGAGAGAGAGAGGAGAGAGAGAGAGAGAGAGAGAGAGAGAGAGAGAGAGAGAGAGAGGAGAGGAGAGAGAGAGAGAGGAGAGAGAGAGAGAGAGAGAGAGAGAGAGAGAGAGAGAGAGAGGGGAGATGCAGAGATAGTCAGAGGCACGTCCATGCAGCAGGACGGCAGAGCAGAGGTGACGGGGACAGGGACAGGGTTCCACCAGGGAGTAGGTCTGACCCTGTCATCCATCATCTGAGACTGTGTTAGACACACGGGAATGTGTGTATATCAGTGTTCACACGTGTGTGAGTGTGTGTGTGCGTGCTCCCTACCTGCAGCTGCTGTCGGAGACTGAAGATCTCTCCGGTCATCATGTCCTTCTCCCTTGCCAGCTTCTCTCTCTGGGTCCTCTCTCTCTGCACCTCCTCCTGGGTCTGGCTCTGCTCCAGGTCAAACCTGGCACACACACACAAACACACACACAAACACACACCCAGGGTCAGAGGTCGGGAACAGGCCTTTCTAAACGACGGGAGGACTGGCGGCAAGTCTGGTGCCTTTTAAGGATGATGAATTATTGAAAGTCTGAGTGCTTTTGTTTGAAGGTAAATCATTTAGTTAGGAGTTCATCCTCCCATCAAGACTGTTACTACAGCAGGTCTGTTACTACAGCAGGTCTGTTACTACAGCAGGTCTGTTACTACAGGAGGTCTGTTACTACAGCAGGTCTGTTACTACAGGAGGTCTGTTACTACAGCAGGTCTGTTACTACAGGAGGTCTGTTACTACAGGAGGTCTGTTACTCCAGGAGGTCTGTTACTACAGCAGGTCTGTTACTACAGCAGGTCTGTTACTACAGCAGGTCTGTTACTACAGGAGGTCTGTTACTACAGCAGGTCTGTTACTACAGCAGGTCTGTTACTACAGCAGGTCTGTTACTACAGCAGGTCTGTTACTACAGGAGGTCTGTTACTCCAGGAGGTCTGTTACTACAGCAGGTCTGTTACTACAGGAGGTCTGTTACTACAGCAGGTCTGTTACTACAGCAGGTCTGTTACTACAGCAGGTCTGTTACTACAGCAGGTCTGTTACTACAGCAGGTCTGTTACTACAGGAGGTCTGTTACTACAGCAGGTCTGTTACTACAGCAGGTCTGTTACTCCAGGAGGTCTGTTACTACAGCAGGTCTGTTACTACAGCAGGTCTGTTACTACAGCAGGTCTGTTACTACAGGAAGTCTGTTACTACAGGAAGTCTGTTACTCCAGGAGGTCTGTGTTTTCACCTCATCATCTGATCTGCATTCAGCTTTAAATGTTACCAGTTGGCTGTTCTTTAGAAAACGTGATTGCATCTCAATCTTGAGAACAGCGCTGCTGTTCGTAACTTTTGGGCCCCAACACTAAGCTGCATTCTAGAGTGTTCCCAACTGTCGACTTCCTGTGATTCTCCTCTGCCAAGAAGAGGCATCTCTAACATTTGCGCAGCTGAAAATCATTACTCCAACAGAGCATCTTCACTTACCCTCAGGGGAAGGATCACTTTCTGCCATCGCCTCTCAAGTGCTGCGACTCTGACTCATTTCCTCCTGCTAATGCAGCTCCTCAGACCTGTTCTGCCTCTCGTCCCTGTTCTCCAAAGCAGCTGACCTGATCCCTGTGTGTCCAGGTGTGTGTGTGTCCAGGTGTGTGTGTCCAGGTGTGTGTGTCCAGGTGTGTGTGTCCAGGTGTGTGTGTGTCCAGGTGTGTGTGTCCAGGTGTGTGTGTGTCCAGGTGTGTGTCCAGGTGTGTGTGTCCCGGTGTGTGTGTGTCCAGGTGTGTGTGTGTCCAGGTGTGTGTGTCCAGGTGTGTGTGTCCAGGTGTGTGTGTGTCCAGGTGTGTGTGTGTGTCCAGGTGTGTGTCCAGGTGTGTGTGTCCAGGTGTGTGTGTGTCCAGGTGTGTGTGTCCAGGTGTGTGTGTGTCCAGGTGTGTGTCCAGGTGTGTGTGTGTCCAGGTGTGTGTGTGTCCAGGTGTGTGTGTGTCCAGGTGTGTGTCCAGGTGTGTGTGTGTCCAGGTGTGTGTGTCCAGGTGTGTGTGTCCAGGTGTGTGTGTGTGTCCAGGTGTGTGTGTGTCCAGGTGTGTGTGTGTGTCCAGGTGTGTGTGTGTCCAGGTGTGTGTGCACCTCCTCTGCTTCTTCTCCAGCTCGTGGTTGCGTCTCTGCTGTTCCTCCAGGTGCAGCTTGGTGTCCTGCAGCTCTGCAGTCATCCTCTGACTCTTCTTCTTTAGCTGCTGCATGCTCCTCTGCTGCTCCTCACTGTCCGCCTGCAGCTCCGCCAGCTGACACACACACACACAGTTTACTAAAAGTTTGACAACAGCCAATCTGAGTGCCAGGTGAGATGATGCGTTACATCATCAGTGCATCTGATGAGAAGAAATTCTGCAACGATTCTGTTTATGATGACAATAATATCCCCTCATCCCCTTTATTCCCTCCCCCTTCACCCCCCATCCTCTCCTCTCCTCCCCCCCTCCTCACCCTTCTCTCCAGGTGTCTCTCCCCCCTCCTCACCCTTCTCTCCAGGTGTCTCTCCCCCCTCCTCACCCTTCTCTCCAGGTGTCTCTCCCCCCTCCTCACCCTTCTCTCCAGGTGTCTCTCCCCCCTCCTCACCCTTCTCTCCAGGTGTCTCTTGGCCTGTTGCTCTGTCTCCAGCTTGTCCTCAGACTCCTGCTGGAGTCTCTTCTTGGTGAACTCTGTCTCTCTGATCGCCCTGTCGTACTTCAGACGCCACTCCCCACCTGGGTGGGGGGGGGGAGAGGGGGGGGGGAGGGAGAGGAAAGGGGGGAGGGAGAGGAAAGGGCGAATCAAATGACATTTGTGATGACAGAGCCTTTAATCCAGGACTGTCTGCCTGCATGGAGGAACCAGCTTTGAGCGGCTGAAGTTGGTATCAGCAGCAACACTGCAGATCTGCTGGAGTCTAGACGAGATGCCAACAGATCTGGAAACTTCCCTCAAACAAACTTCTTTCATCAAAACCTAAAGCTCTGAGTAGTACCAGGCAAGCTCTTTAAGACTCAGGAAGGAAGGAGGGTTTTTAAAAGAAAGTTCTCAATTATCCAGTGCTCAAACTGCAGAAAGCAGGAGACTCCACATACTGACAAACCTCCAGGCTACAAGGTCAGTCAGCATTTCAACCACAATGGTCTTCATCAAGTACAATCACCCTGAGGGGGCTGGACGCCAGAGGGCTGGAGGTCAGGGGGGATGGATGTCAGGGGGATGGAGGTCAGGGGGGCCTGGAGGTCAGGGGGGCTGGAGGTCATGGGGGATGGAAGTCTAGGAGGCTGAAGTTCTGGGGGCTGGAAGTCTGGGCGGCTGGAGGTCAGGGGGGCTGGAGGCCAGAGGGCTGAAGGTCAGGGGGCTGGAGGACTGGGGGGCTGAAGGTCTGGGGGGCTGGAGGTCAGGGGGGCTGGAGGTCAGGGGGCTGGAGGTCAGGGGGGGCTGGAGGTTAGGGGGGCTGGAGGTCAGGGGGGCCTGGAGGTCAGGGGGGCCTGGAGGTCAGGGGGGCTGGAGGTCAGGGCGGATGGAAGTCTGGGAGGCTGAAGTTCTGGGGGCTGGAAGTCTGGGGGGCTGGTGGTCAGGGGACTGGAGGTCAGGGGGGCTGGAAGTCTGGGGGCTGGAGGTCAGGGGGCTGGAGGTCAGGGGTCAGGAGGTCAGCGCTCACCTGAGTCGTCCTCGTCATCGTCCAGCTCCCCGTTGAGCTCTGCTGTCCTGATCAGACGAGCCTCCATCACCTCCATCTCCATACAGCCCAGCTGCTTCTTCACAGCATCCAACTTAGTCTACACACACACACACACAACTACAGTTTACATGTGCAGTCAGTTTGTCTGTCTGTCTTTGTTTATCTGTATGTGTGTGTCTCTGGTGAGTGTATGCCTGTGTGTGTGACTGGGGTGTGTGTGTGTCTGGTGAGTGTATGCATGTGTGTGTGTGTGTGTGTGTGTGTCTGTGGGGGGGTGTACCTGCATCTCCTTCATGTCCTTCTCCAGTCTTAGTCTCTCTGAAGTTTCTGTCTCCAGCAGCTGGGACGCTGATTCTCCTGTGTTCCTCTCATCAGCCAGCTCAGCCGACAGCTCCGAGATCTGCTCTCACACACACACACACGTCAGTATACCCTCTGACCAGGTCCTCCGCCCTCCCCCAGTACAGACCCCCAGAGGACCCACCCTGCTCTCCAGACTCTCGCCGTTCTGCCTCAGCTCGTTCCTCTCCTTCTCCACCTTCTCCAGCTTCCCTCTGAGCAGCAGGATCTCCTCCTGGAGGAGAGAGAAGGCCAGGGCGGTCAGACAGCCCAGAGAGAGGAGCAGCAGCAGGCGGCCTCCGACGCCCACACACAGCCCCAGGGAGACCAGCCATGCCACCACGCCTGCCCACAGCCGCCAGCCCATCCCTGCTCCCAAACACACGACGGGAACAAGGAGATGAAGAGCTGCAGGAACGGCGTTCTCTGCAGAGATCACTCAGCGTGTTATGCAACGCGGAGGAGAGGAGCCAGGGCGTGGGCGGCAGGCAGATCCTAGCCTCACACACACATAGTCTCTGCTGAGGGGCCTGCTCACAGACAGCAGGTCTAACCAGGCGTCCAGGCCAGCAGGGCAAGCTGCTGCTTCACTGTGTCAGCGTTCTGTACGTTGTGTGTCCTTAAGGAATATGTTCAGGTGAACGATCACATGAGCAGAGAGAGACAGGCTGATGGACAGAGAGAGACTGATAGAGATACAGACAGATAGACAGGATGATAGACAGGATGATAGATGGAGAGAGACAGACAGATAGATGAAGAGAGAGACAGACAGACAGCTCCTTACGTCCTTATCTTTGAGCTGTTCCTCGGTCATCTGGACCTGGACAAGGGGTCTGACGGTGGTGAACAGTCTCCACCAGGGCCAGCCCTTCACTCCCCGGTTCTTCTGGATGTTCTTCTGGATGCAGCGGATAGCCCGGTCCTGGACCTGCTCTCTCACACACACACACACACACACACACACACACACACACACACACACACACACACACACACACACACACAGTGTGTCTGTCAGCCATGCTGTGGCAGGAGACAAGCCACAGATCTGCTGCTCCATGACTGGAAGCACTTGTTATTCATTAAATCAAACATCAATATCTGTTGGCAGCCATGGCGCTGTGTTCTTCTGCATTCTGCAGCATGTGTGTGTGTGTGTGTGTGTGTGTGTGTGTGTGTGTCTGTGTGCACAAGGAGCAGATTAAGGGAAACCCAATTAGCGTTGCTCCATTCTGAACATCAAGCAGAATCTGGCCCGAAGGCAGCCTGTATGGCCAATTAGGATTTGTCACACCATGAAAGCTTTAACCCACTGCGAAATGCAGTGAATCTCTCTCTCTCACACACACACTCAATAGGCCTCATTTGTGATGTTTAGCCCATAATAAATATGACAAACAAAAGATTAGGACACTTGAGTGACAGCAATACACAATGTGAGGGGTTCTGACTGAGACAAAGCTGGGAGAGAGAGGATCCAGACTACTGGGAGAGAGAGGATCCTGACTACTGGGAGAGAGAGGATCCAGACTACTGGGAGAGAGAGGATCCTGACTACTAGGAGAGAGCAATGTCATACTAGATGTCACTATTGGCTGAGTCCTAATGATTCTGAAGTGACTGGTCCAGGATCAGCCCTCTCTCCCTCTCTCGATCAGGGACACGGCAGGTTCTCAGACACAGGAGCTCCATCAGTCAGGGGATGAAGGGACCATCCTGCTCTAGACAGCAGTTTCCTGTACCACAACAGAGGCCCCTCCTCCTCTAGACAGCAGTTTCCTGTACCACAACAGAGGCCCCTCCTCCTCTAGACAGCAGTTTCCTGCACCACAACAGAGGCCCCTCCTCCTCTAGACAGCAGTTTCCTGCACCACAACAGAGGCTCCTCCTCCTCTAGACAGCAGTTTCCTGCACCACAACAGAGGCCCCTCCTCCTCTGTGTTCTGGTTTCTGGTTGGTGTCTCTGGGTAAACACTGCCACCTGCTCCTAATCCCCCTCTCTCCCTCTCAGCCCTGCAGCAGGAGAGCTTGCACGCCCCCCGCACGCCCCCGGGACAGGGGGAGAGGCAGGGCCTGATGAGTTTCATTATAGAGTCGTTACTGTAAGACAGGCCTGTGGGTGAAAACACACCAAGTTAATCTGCCTTGTGGAGATGGATGAGGAGCCTCCCACAGAAATACATCACTTCACTGCCTTTGTCCAATTACAGCAGTCAGAGGTTGGTGAATCTGGAATAACTACTTTCTCACCAACGGCACATTTGCCTAGCGGGCGATAAGTGCTAAGAAACCCTCCTGCTGGTCGGTTATCACAGAGAGAACTGCCAGTATCAAAAGGTGCTTTTTTTCCACTGAAAAGTAAAACAAATATAGCTTACATTACTTTCTACTGAAAGCATACAATCTTGCATGTGAATATCCCTCATGTTGTACACAGGTTTTCAGATACAGCAAGCTGCTGAATGAGGACATTCATCAAGTGCAAAACAGCAATGAGGTTGAGAAGAGTGAAGTCTGGACCATGAAATAACTTCATTTTATCACAACACACAAATCGTATTATTCTAGAAACACGTTTCCATTTGTCCACTGAAATAGGAGCCGTAGTAACTGACGTAAACTAATCCTTGTGGCGTCCAGGAGAAATATGATCTCTGCTCTCGTATCTCTCATCTGAAACCCCAGAACTACAACTTAAGTTACTAACAACTTAAATTCAGAAAATATCTACAAGAAGAAAATAATGATCTTTTCAGCACTGCTGCATTTAGAAAGGGGAAATGCATAAGGGCATTTGTGAAAAACGTGCCCTTGTGCTAATGGATGTTGTAACCGTGCAGCCACCTAGAAAGCTGCCAGGTTTCCCCATCATTCTGACCTTGCAGAGGATTAGAAACAGCTACGCTTCCAGCCGGACCAAAACTTGAATGATGACCTTTCAACTTCATAAGAGGAAAAACCCTGGCCTTTGGTTGGCTCCTATCTTCAAACCAATTCCCATGACTCAGAAGCTGCTTCTCTTGCCATGGGGGGGGTGGGAGGGGAGCCAGAGATAAATAATAGGAGTGAAGATAACAAAAACAAACAGGGCCAGCTACAAAACAGAACCACCTAGTAAGACCTTCCCAGGAAGAAACAGCCACGGTTCTGAGGTTCAGAGTTGAGGATCATGAAGTCCAGAAGGGGTTCTGAAGCAGGGGTTCTGAAGCAGGGGTTCTAAAGCAGGGAGTCAGCAACGCCCCCTGGAGGAGGCTGGGTGTAATCACAGAGACATCACAGCCAGGACAGGGACAGGCCTACTAGGATGGAGAGAAGGGGCCAGCCTCACAGACAGATGAATGGATGTAGGGATGGATGAAGTGAAGGCGTGCGAGACAATGACCCATAGGACGGATGGACAGGGGGCGGAGATTGAGGATGACATGTCACTTCCTCGTCCCAGCGGCCACGGTGATTGGTTGGATGAGGGATGGGTTGGCCTGATGGATTTACAGAGTCTCTCTCTGATTACTTTCAGATTTACAGCAGCGTTGTGTCTACAGCTCAAGCATGCCACAGAGCACACAGCCCCTGCTGTCGCCTAACCCTCATCAGTTACGGACTTCTCCACAGCAACACCTCACTCTCCACAGCAACACCTCACTATCCACAGCAACACCTCTCTCTCCACAGCAACACCTCACTCTCCACAGTAACACTCTCCACAGCAACACCTCTCTCTCCACAGCAACACCTCTCTCTCCACAGCAACACCTCACTCTCCACAGCAACACCTCACTCTCCACAGCAACACCTCACTCTCCACAGCAACACCTCACTCTCCACAGCAACACATCACTCTCCACAGCAACACCTCACTTTCCACAGCAACACCTCACTCTCCACAGCAACACCTCACTCTCCATAGTAACACCTCACTCTCCACAGCAACACCTCACTCTCCACAGCAACACCTCACTCTCCACAGCAACACCTCACTCTCCACAGCAACACCTCACTCTCCACAGCAACACCTCTCTCTCCACAGCAACACCTCTCTCTCCACAGCAACACCTCACTCTCCACAGCAACACCTCACTCTCCACAGCAACACCTCTCTCTCCACAGCAACACCTCTCTCTCCACAGCAACACCTCACTCTCCACAGCAACACCTCACTCTCTCCACACTGGAGTGTGTGTGTGTGGTCCTGTACAGTAGTGTGTGTGTGTGTGTGTGTGTGAGGTCCTGTACCTTCCTCTTCTTGAAGGCCTGTCTTGCCAGGTATCCGGAGCAGGCAGCCTGAAACAGGGTGATGTTCCTCCTGGTCTGCTCATCTCTCTGTTCCTCCAGCTGAGTCAACGTACCTGCTCTGAAGAACAGCTGCAGAACACACACACAATCAAACATACACACACACACACAAGCAGACACACACACAGCTTAGATCAGCTCAGCACTTCAAGACACACAACCTGTCATTGCATCAAAGCCCAGTTCAAACAAAACTCCTCATCTGTTCTTCAAAAGACATCCTGTTTGTTTGGCACTTAAGTTGATTAAAATCCAATGTATTGAAGAACTATTAGTACAGACCAGAGTGTCCTTGTAAAAAAATAAACTAAATTAATTAATTAATTAAGAAGTATGGCTCGTTCCAGCCCAGTAAGAGCCAGCAAGATCTACAGAGCTCTACCCCAAACCTTGAGGAGAAACTATGTTTGAATCATTAGATTACACATGTTGGACACAACAGTCAACCAAGTCCCTTAGGGGTCAAAGGTGTGACATTAAAACAGCCAATAGGAACCCCCCCCCCAGCAGAGAGAGGGAGGAGAGGACTGTGTGAGGATTCAACCACAAGGAAGACAGACAGCTGAAGATTCAATTTGGTCTGTTAGAATCTGGCTCCACAAAGCCGTTTAGTCTTACTACGTGACCCCCAGTGAGCGAGTGTGTGTGTGTGTGTGTGTGCGTGTGTGTGTGTGTGCACGATACAGTAACATGACATCAAACTGATAAATCATAGGTCATGTATCATCATGGCAGCAGCTATGTAACGGTGCAGCCAGCTGGGAGCAGAGCTGCTGTAATTGGCATTCTGCAGGGGTAGCTGTTGCTAGGAGGCGGTTGGAATGCTCTGTGAATGACCATCTCGGCGCTAATCCACTCCTGAGCCGGGTTCAAACCCAGCGCCCCGGAGGCAGCGGCAGCCTGGTAGTAATCACCCTCCCTACCACGTCCTAATAAGCTCCACCACAGCAGCTGGGAATCTGTCCTGCGCTGTTCTCTGCTCAACACACAATGTTTCTTCCTTGATTTCTCTTCTTGGCCGGAGGCCACCTTCCATCTGACGGGATTAAACCTCGGTGTGCCAGGCTCTGTTTACCCTGATTAGTCTACAAGTAGCAGGGTGGAAGAGCACAGACAGGTCCATCACCTGGGAGGAACGTGTCTGAAAGGCAAGAACACTCAGCTGTGTCTCACCAGGGGGTCTGGAGAGAGACCCCTCTGATCCTGGTCTCACCAGGGGGTCTGGAGAGAGACCACTCTGATCTTGCCTTCTAGTCCACCGCCAGGAGACCAGCAGGACACACACACACACACACTCGTACACGGGCAGCACTTGGCAGTGAGCTCAGAGACGAACACAAACACATTCCTCAGGGGTGTTTAGGAGGAGGAGTCAGCATTCCTGCTTCTGCTCTCTGCTGTGGTCTCTCTGCTGTGGTCTCTCTGCTGTGGTCTCTCTGCTGTGGTCTCTCTGCTGTGGTCTCTGTGCTGTGGTCTCTCTGCTGTGGTCTCTCTGCTGTGGTCTCTGTGCTGTGGTCTCTCTGCTGTGGTCTCTGTGCTGTGGTCTCTCTGCTGTGGTCTCTCTGCTGTGGTCTCTCTGCTGTGGTCTCTGTGCTGTGGTCTCTCTGCTGTGGTCTCTCTGCTGTGGTCTCTGTGCTGTGGTCTCTCTGCTGTGGTCTCTCTGCTGTGGTCTCTCTGCTGTGGTCTCTGTGCTGTGGTCTCTGTGCTGTGGTCTCTCTGCTGTGGTCTCTCTGCTGTGGTCTCCCTGCTGTGGTCTCTCTGCTGTGGTCTCTCTGCTGTGGTCTCTCTGCTGTGGTCTCTGTGCTGTGGTCTCTCTGCTGTGGTCTCTGTGCTGTGGTCTCTCTGCTGTGGTCTCCCTGCTGTGGTCTCTCTGCTGTGGTCTCTCTGCTGTGGTCTCTCTGCTGTGGTCTCTGTGCTGTGGTCTCTCTGCTGTGGTCTCTCTGCTGTGGTCTCCCTGCTGTGGTCTCTGTGCTGTGGTCTCTGTGCTGTGGTCTCTCTGCTGTGGATACTCACCCTGCTCACACCCATGTGATAGCTGCTCTTCTCCAGGTCCAGACACTCTAGCAGCTCCTCCACCGCCTGGAAAAACCCCCACACACACACACACACACGTTACTTCCTGTGAGTGGAGCTTCAACAAACCTTCACTGACAGAGAAGATGCATGGTTCCATGCTCCCCTCCCTTCCCTGGCTGGCCCCACCATGAAGGACCTAGTGGGGGGAGAGAGAGAGAGACCCAGAGAGAGAGGACAGAGAGACCCAGAGAGAGAGGACAGAGAGAGCCAGAGAGAGAGGACAGAGAGAGCCAGAGAGATCCAGAGAGAGAGGACAGAGAGAGCCAGAGAGAGAGGACAGAGAGACCCAGAGAGAGAGGAGAGAGACCTAGAGAGAGAGGACAGAGAGACCCAGAGAGAGAGGAGAGAGACCCAGAGAGAGAGGACAGAGAGACCCAGAGAGAGAGGAGAGAGACCCAGAGAGAGAGGACAGAGAGAGCCAGAGAGAGAGGAGAGAGACCCAGAGAGAGAGGAGAGAGAGACCCAGAGAGAGGACAGAGAGAGCCAGAGAGAGAGGAGAGAGACCCAGAGAGAGGAGAGAGACCCAGAGAGAGAGGAGAGAGAGACCCAGAGAGAGGAGAGAGAGACCCAGAGAGAGAGGAGAGAGACCCAGAGAGAGAGGAGAGAGACCCAGAGAGAGAGGAGAGAGAGACCCAGAGAGAGGAGAGAGAGACCCAGAGAGAGAGGAGAGACAGACCCAGAGAGAGAGAGAGCCAGAGAGAGAGGAGAGAGAGATCCAGAGAGAGGAGTCAGAGGCAGACCCACCAGGCAGCTGGTCCTCCAGAACCCCCCTGCTCCAGGCCTGTTCCTCCGGGCACCATGGTGGTCTGCCCCCCAGAGCAGACGTGAACACATGCAGACGGACAGACAAGGCTCCTCACCCTGCCTGCCTGCCTCTCTCTGCCTGCCTCTCTCTGCCTGCCTCTCTCTGACTGCCTCTCTCTGACTGCCTCTCTCTGACTGCCTCTCTCAGCCTGCCTCTCTCTGACTGCCTCTCTCTGACTGCCTCTCTCTGCCTGCCTCTCTCTGCCAGCCTCTCTCTGCCAGCCTCTCTCTGCTGCCAGCCTGCTTCTGCTGCCAGCCTGCCTCTGCTGCCAGCCTGCCTCTGCTGCCAGCCTGCCTCTGCTTCCAGCCTGCCTCTGCTGCCAGCCTGCCTCTGCTGCCAGCCTGCCTCTGCTGCCAGCCTGCCTCTGCTGCCAGCCTGCCTCTCTGCCTCCGTGTGTGTGTTCCTCTATGCCCTCCTCCTCTCTGCGCTGGGCTGGGGGTGAGGGGGGACAGGAGCCCTTGAGCCCCCATCCTGACAGGATCCCCTCGACTCCAGAGGGGGCTGGCCCCCTGAACACTGAGGGGCTTTTGTCTGGCGACGTTTCCACGGAAACCCAGCTCCGAGACGCTGACACAGGGGAAATCTGCTTTTCTCTCACTTACCCCCCTTCTCTCACGCTTTCACACTCCATGCTGAAGTAGCTTTTGTTGTGTGGGCCCCTCCTCCTCCCCTCCCTCCTCCCCTCCCCTCCCTCCTCCCCTCCTCTCTCTCCTCCTGCAGAGGGCTCATACACAACTGACCCTCATTGATGGTTAGCCTCCAAAAGGAGCTCTCATTAGCCAGTCAGCCTCCAGGTTGGGTTTCACACAACACTTTCCCCAGCAGCCTCCCAGCCTGTCCCTCACTCCAACACACTCACACAGCAGCAAGACCACTACCTGATCAGAGCAAGACCCAGAAAGCTGAAAGCCTCAGGAGGGCCTGGTGGATTCAGAGTGCTGATCAGAGCACACTGAGGTTTGGGCTCTTTTAGTGCCCCAGACATACAGAGAGTCTGTGTGTGTTCTGGTCTGGCTGGAGAGAGGCGGCCAGGGCTGATGAGGTCATCACTGTGTGCCTGAGGGGCAGAGCTTTCTCTGCTGTTGAAGGGAAACTGGTCTCATAGTGTGTACACACACACAGACACTGGGTACACTAAAACACACACACCCCCCCAGTAGCTCACCCTCTTTGCGTCCTTCACTATGTAGTTGCGTCCGTGTTTCTTGGTCAGGTGGGGCGCCAGCACGTCGAAGCGCCGGCGGAACTCTGAGAAGACCATGTGATCAGGGTAACCTGGGAAACAGGACAGACAGGCGCAAACGATAACAGGTCTGGGTTAGTCTGAGGTGAGAGGAGGTGTCCTGGGATGGAGGGAGGTGAGAGGAGGTGTCCTGGGGTGGAGGGAGGTGAGAAGAGGTGGCTCACCTTGCCTGTAGATCCTCAGAGCGTCCAGCAGCTTGGAGCCACGGAGCTGGGCCCGGAGCAGGGCCACGTCCAGCTGCATCAGCCCAGCGTCGACCCCCTCCCCCTGGGCAGGGGCCGGGCCCTCGCTCCCCTCCCGGACCAGTGCCCTCAGGGCATCAGCCTTGGGCAGCAGGCAGTGGACGAAGTGAACCCTGGACCTGCGGACGGTGTCCAGAAGAGCATCCTGCAGAGACAAGACCACACAAGGGAACTTTTCTCAGAAAACTTTTCTCAAAACCTTTTTTCTAAAATACTTTTCCAAAACCTTTTTTCTAAAATACTTTTCCAAAACCTTTTTTCAAAATTATTTTTTCTAACCCTTTTTTCCGAAATTATTTTTTCAAACCCTTTTTTCAAAATTATTTTTTCTAACCCTTTTTTCCGAAATTATTTTTTCAAACCCTTTTTTCAAAATAATTTTTTCTAACCCTTTTTCCGAAATTATTTTTTCTAAAGCTTTCCAAACTTTCCTCTCAAAGAAGAGAGGAGTATAGAGAAGCTGTTAACAGACTAGAGCACAACAGGGTAAAGTAGAGTAGAGTAAAGTCCTCATTGAACCTTTCTAAAAAATATATTTCAGAAATATGGTTTCAACCTTTAAAAGCTTTTTTGGGGAATTTTCCCCCCAAATCTTCTCACCACTTGCAGCTTGATGTGGACACAGAGGCTCCTCTTGCGCACGGCGGCCACGCTCGTGGTGAAGGTCTTCCTCATGCTGCTGGCTCTCCTCAGCGCCGGCAGAGACACGCCCTGCAGCCCCGCCACCGAGCCTGACAGGAAGCTGGCCCCGCCCGCACGGCCCGCAAACACACCACTCAGGCTCTTCCTGCAGACACAGGGGTCAGGGGGGGGTCAGGGTCAGTCAGAAGAGGTCAGGGGGGCTCAGGGGGTCAGCATCATCAGGGGGAGGGGCCTTACTTCTGGGACTCCTGCAGCAGATTGGCTGCGCTGCTGGAGGCGGGGTTGTAGCGGGCGTGACTGAGCCAGCCTCGGGCGTCATACTCCACCCAGTCCGTCCCGTGGCTGTGGCCCAACAGGAAGTGATGCGCTCGCTCACTCTTCAGGAGTATAGAGGGACCTGATTGGTGGAAGAAGAGGTTGTTGTTGATATTATGAAAAAACATCAAACTGGAGGAATGGAAGCGTACAACAGTCTTTAATAGTCAGGAGTCAGGTGGCTGAGCGGTTAGAAAATCGGACTAGTAATCAGAAGGTCACTGGTTCAATTCCTGGCCGTGCCAAATGACGTTGTGTCCTTGGGCAAGGCACTTCACCCTACTTGCCTCGGGGGAATGTCCCCGTACTTACTGTAAGTCGCTCTGGATAAGAGCGTCTGCTAAATGTTAGTAGGAGAGATGTTTAGCAAGGCGCTAGCTACATCTAAATAATGATTAATTGAATCCATGAACCGCAAAAAGCTTTTATTTTTAAACTCTAACTTTTTTTTTTACAGATAACTTATTAGATATAGAATTTCTATACAAGCTATGATGTTTATATGGAATGTCTGCTGCACAACTGTGTTTAACTGGTCCACAAACAACAGTGACACCACAAGGGATTAGACTGTTGCACATGCTGTTGCAACTGTGACATCATAAAAGCTCAGAGATCTGGGTTCCAGAACACGTATGACATCATACAGGCTCAGTCAGAATGTGCCACAGGCAGCAACGCCATAGCAACGGCTCAGACGGAACTCTCAGATTCACACTCGCACTACCCTACAGTTGTTCAGTTAATTATTCAGTATTATTCAGTGTGCATGTGTAAATGTTTTTAAATGTATATATACACACACACATAAATACATATATTCTACAGTATATACAGTGTGTGTGTGTGTGTCCTGACCTCTGCCCTCCCCCTCCGCAGGGCCGTAGTAGCTGAACAGGCGTTCCAGCAGGGAGTCCTCTGACCCCGCCGGCTGCAAGGCCTCCTCCTCCATGAGCCACAGCAGCCCCCGCACCTCCTCTGTCCTCGCCACGGAGCGCACCTGACACACACACAGAGAGACCTACAGTACCTCCACATACTGACTCACCAGAGAGACTTAGACAGCCCCTCGCACCCCCCACAGCCCAGCCAGACCCTCAGATCAGCCTGAGATCAGATCAGCCAGTCTGTTCCAGAGGATTCAGTACAGAACTCTTCTGATGCTCCTGTCTGTCTCTCATCCTGCTGTTTCCGCCACAAACTCTACTCATGAGGCAGGAAGCCTCTGTGTGGGTTATATTTGCCTTTCAAACACTCTATTCTTAACCCCTAACACCTTTTAGAACAGAAAACCTTTTTGTTTTTCCAGCCAAGCTGTTTCTTCTTCTCTAGAGGAGGAGAACCGCAGGAACAGACCATTAGGCATGGCTGTCAGCAGGAACAGGCCATTAGGCATGGCTGTCAACTGATTGGACGGCTCAAGACCACTCCAGGGTTCAAGGGTCAGTCAGACAACCGAGAGCTCTTCTGCTTTTATCAGAACAACAGTCGCATTGTAATTGAGCTCTAATTGAGAGAAAAAAGCATTTTCCTGTCCTCAGGGAAAGATAAACTAAATTACTGGCCTCAAACACACACAAACACACCCACACACAAACGCCCACACAAACAAACTATTTTAATTTTGGTCACGTCTTTTTTCATTGTGGTTTCAAGCACATCCAGACCAGGATGTTGGGAACTCTCTGGTCTATTCCACAGGATCAGGATGTTAGCATCTCCCAGAAGACATTCTAAACGCATGCAAATAGTTTGTTTTTCGTGTCAAGGTCAGATGATCGTGTTATCCAGTCTATTCCTGGTGACTCTGGGGTTTGATAGAGAGGGCTGGGGTTCCAGATGCATCTGTCACCAAGCTCTTCTCTGACTCGCTGATCTGGAACCTGCTGCAGCAAGGACAGCAATCACACGACAAAGCCCTCAAACCAACCACACAGGAATCATGACAGGTTCCCTCTGCCTCACACTCCAAATGCTGTCAATCCGAGTCCAGGGAATGGTGAAGGAGAATAGATTTCTTCATGTGGAAGAGTCCCATGTTCACCTACATGCTCAGTCATTTGTCAGTTATTGTTCCTTTACCAATCTCATCACTGAGTCAAACCCAGCAGGTATCAACCTCCCAGTCAGGCACAGCCTTCTTGGACTGATTGAATACAGGTTTAGATTATTTAATACAGGTTTAGATTATTGAATACAGGTTTAGATTATTTAATACAGGTTTAGATTATTTAATACAGGTTTAGATTATTTAATACAGGTTTAGATTATTTAATACAGGTTTAGATTATTTAATACAGGTTTAGAAACTGCCAAATAGGAGCAGGACCAAATCGTTCTAATGTTCCTGGACTTAAAATGGCAATAAATTACATTTAAAATGTAAAATGTTGGACCTAGACTGGTTCCCCTGGTTTCCCAGGTTCCCCTGGTTTCTCAGGTTCCCCTGGTTCCCCAGGTTCCCCTGGCCCCCCCGGTTCCCCTGGTTCCCCAGGTTCCCCAGGTTCCCCTGGTTCCCCAGGTTCCCCTGGTTCCCCAGGTTCCCCCGGTTCCCCTGGTTCCCCTGGCCCCCCTGGTTCCCCTGGCCCAGTGGAGGGGGAGCGAGGGTGTGTGCAGGGCCCTTACCAGGGTCTGGCTGGAGGCCTGGTCAACAGCCGCCACAGACAGGGAGCAGCTGGGCTCCAGGTCATCCAGCGCAAGCTCTATATTCTCCTGCATGAGAGAGAGACAGACATTATTAACAAACAAACAAACAAACAGCATTAAAGACAAATGAAAAACAGTATTAGTGGTCCATTAGGTGATTGTCATTTACAACACAGACTTAAACAACACTTGTCCTGTCTCAAATATGGTCACACAATAACAATGTTATTATTATTATTATTATTATTATTATTATTGTTAGATATAACATATAACACAATCTATTATTTATGAGTGTCTGAAATATGTTTTCACAATCCGTGACAAAGGATCCTAGAGGGGGTTTGGAATGTGGGTAAGAACCTAACTGAGAGAGCACCATTTCCCTTCATAAGGCAAAAGAGCACAGATCCATTATATCAATGGAGGATGAACTGAATAGAAATAAATGGTGCTAAAAACAGGGATACATAACAGCAGTCAGGCAGGGGAGCTGTTTCAGCCCACAGGGCCAAGGACAGACGACCAGAGGGATGACATCTAGCATCAGCAAAGGAGGAGGAGGAGGAGAGGAGGAGGAGAGGGGGAGAGGAGGAGGAGAGGAGAGGAGGAGGAGAGGGGGAGGAGGAGAGGGGGAGAGGAGGAGAGGAGGAGGAGAGGGGGAGAGGAGGAGGAGGAGAGGAGGAGGAGAGGAGGAGGAAGATCACTGCAACTGTGGAGTCGACAGTGTGTTGTGGTTGTGTTACTGGAATGTGGCAGACAAGTGCGGGAGGGAGTGTGCAGGTGTGTCCGCCTGAGTGAGTGTGTGTATGAGTGTGTCTGTATGTACTGTATGCAAGTATGTGTTTATGTAACGTATGTATGAATGAGTGTGTGTGTATCTAGGAGTGTGTGTGTGTCTCTTCCAGCTCTCTCCTGTACCTCTTTGTATCTCTCCAGCTCTCTCCTGTACCTCTTTGTATCTCTCCAGCTCTCTCCTGTACCTCTTTGTATCTCTCCAGCTCTCTCCTGTACCTCTTTGTATCTCTCCAGCTCTCTCCTGTACCTCTTTGTATCTCTCCAGCTCTCTCCTGTACCTCTTTGTATCTCTCCAGCTCCTGTAGGAAGGTGCGCTGGTAGAAGAGGGCTTGCAGGCGTTCCTGGGTGTAGTTGTGGCACAGCTCCTCAAAGGTGGCGCCGCGCTCCTGCTTCACCAGACGAGGGTTCTGGGAGCCAGGCGTGTCGACCACCAGGAGGGAGCACAGAGAGTGCTGGCTGGACTTGAGGGCCCTGACACACAGACAGGTCGCAGAGAGACAGGTCACAGAGAGAGAGGTTACAGAGAGAGAGGTCGCAGAGAGACAGGTCACAGAGAGACAGGTCACAGAGAGACAGGTCTCAGAGAGATACACCACAGAGAGACAGGTCACTAAGAGAGACAGATCGCAGAGAGACAGGTCACAGAGAGACAGGTCGCAGAGAGACAGGTCACAGAGAGACACACCACAGAGAGACAGGTCACAGAGAGACAGGTCACAGAGAGATACACCACAGAGAGACAGGTCTCAGAGAGACAGGTCTCAGAGAGACAGGTCTCAGAGAGACAGGTCACAGAGAGACAGGTCTCAGAGAGACAGGTCACAGGGAGACAGGTCACAGAGAGACAGGTCACAGAGAGACAGGTCTCAGAGAGATACACCACAGAGACGTGTGGGACTAACCTGTTGATGAGGGAGATGAGGAGGGTGAAGAGTTCAGAGTAAAGGCCAGATGCCGTGGCCTCTAGACACTCCATAGCTGTAGCCTTGGACCCTGGTGAGGGAGCACCCACACACACACACGTTAACTCACACATCCACAGCATCAAAACCCAGCAGGCACAGAAGTGTTCAGTGTCTGGCGAGGCTGAGTAGTACTGTAGTACACCTGCTGGGGATGATCACCAGTACAGCTGCAGCAGCAGCGTACAGGGCTGCTGCTGCAGCTGACTGTCCTTCAGCAGTGTGGGTCAGTATCTGATCAGCTCTCACCGAAACTAGACATGAGGCCAAAAATCAATGAGAGGCAATTAGCATGTGAAGGGCACCGTCTAATGGCACGACAACAAGCCCTCCACTCTAAACAGCGGTATTCCTTAATAAGTAATTAACACCATATGGGTTTTAACAGTAACAGGGAAATGCTATTTCCCTAAGGTGATGAGCGTGTGGGTCTTTGTGAATGTGTGTGTATGAGAAAGAGTGTGTGCGTGTGCATGTGTGTGTGTGAGCATGACACTATATGCATGTATAAGAGTGTGTGTGTGTGTGTGTTTGTGTGTGAATGAGCCTGTATAAGTTATATATATATAAATAAGTGTGTGTGTTTGTATGTGTGTGTGTCATACCCGCAGCATCCCCCGTGTCGTCGGCACCGGGGCGCAGGGCCCCCCCGCGGGGCTGGGCCCCCCCGCGGGGCAGGGTGGCCTGGGGCTTGAAGATGGAGGAGGAGAGCTCCTCCAGGCTGCAGCCCAGCAGGTAGGCAGCCTTCTGGGCCCACTCGTGACGCGCAAACTGCCTCCGCCCAGCTGGGACACAAGAAATGCAGGCATCATCTCCTCTGCCTCCGCCCAGCAGGGCGCATCTGCTTCCAGAGGACAGCTCTCCACCGGGTCACACTGACCCGGACACGGGAGCACACGCACAGTGATAACTTCATATTGTACAGCTAGGCTGCACAAACCCACCCACCAAAAACACTGTTCTTTCTTTGTGATAGCAATCAGACTTATTACTATGGTACTGTTTTAGTTCTGTTAGGGTTAGGACTGTTTTAGTAAAAAAAAATCTGACAGCTCTTTTTTCCATTTTAACAAAGACACAATTCTTCCAAAAAACTCTCATTCCAGTCTGAGATGTAACTTCTGGAAGCCAGGCCTCAGCTGCTGAACAGAGTTTTCCCTTTAATCTGGAGGGAAGCTGATGAGAGAGTGGATAGGGATAGGAGCATGTTTTAATTTACAGACAGTACTGAGTGGAATCTATTCTGACTTGAGAAGGAGAGCGGGGAACATCAAACAGCGTGCTTCTGACAGCGCAGCACTGGGATCTCCACGTTTCATCGGCCCGCCGGAGCGTCACATGTTCCATGTTTCGACAAGCAAGAGGGTTGTGAAGACGATCAAAGCCAAGACAGAGAACTTCATTAAAATGCTAATGACACACAATGTCTGCGAGCGCAGATAGAAGCTAGGGAGACGGAACAATACAAATAAGAAGAATGAGGGTTTTACCTTCATCTGTGTCTGCAGCACAAGCGGAGCAGCATGCGGAGCAGCAAGCACCATGTGAGTGAGAACGACATGTTAGAACACAACAGATAACAGCGGATCTTCGTAAAAACTGCATCTACAGGTGTTCTGTCAAACACAGGCGCTTGATGTGTGTT
The DNA here is from genome assembly GCF_038355195.1 of Osmerus mordax. NCBI lineage: Eukaryota > Metazoa > Chordata > Actinopteri > Osmeriformes > Osmeridae > Osmerus > Osmerus mordax. The sequence continues at coordinate 14,188,451 of NC_090068.1, read as the reverse complement.
TACACAAGCGCTCTCTCACAATCACATACATTGTCACCACTCAAACACTGGCCAAACAGTCAACAAAACAACAACAAAGGAAGAGAGCCATGCTTTAGGGACAGTGTTCATGCTTTAGGGACCATAGATATATATAAACACTAGATGTCTTACGGCGGAGTCTAGAACGTCCGCACATGGCGGCCATCTTGCTACAGTCAACTCGCTCACCCATAACATTGTGTTGAATCTACATGTACTTTTTAAATGACCATATAACTTGCTCAATTTTCAACCGATTTTGAAACGGTTTGGTTTGTTATCAACGTCAGAGATGTCGGTATGCCACTGCATACTTATGAATAATTATGTTTTTTTTTTTTTATATATATATATATAGAATAGAAGTATGCAGTGGCATACCGACATCTCTGACGTTGATAACAAACCAAACCGTTTCAAAATCGGTTGAAAATTGAGCAAGTTATGGTCATTTAAAAAGTACATGTAGCATCAACACAATGTTATGGGTGAGCGAGTTGACTGTAGCAAGATGGCCGCCATGTGCGGACGTTCGACTCCGTTGTCCGGAAACGCGGACGAGACATCTAGTGTTTATATATATCTATGTTAGGGACAATGTTCATGCTTTAGGGACAGTGTTCATGCTTTAGGGACAGTGTTCATGCTTTAGGGACAGTGTTCATTTGAGGGTTTAGGAAGGGGCAAGTGAAGCATAGGTCTGATTCATTGCCCTCTTCATAGTCGACATGAGAAAGATGGAGAACTGAAGGAAGGTTATGGAGTAAGGCTCCTGCTGCCATCTTGTGTTCAGACATGACTCAGCTGCACAGGCTATGACAGGGTATCCATCAACTGTTGGATCAGGTTTGATTTTAGAAGTTGTAAATACTACTCTGTCATCCTACAACAGACTTGATCTAGGCATGTTGCTGTGACAACTAAACACCCAAGGAAAAATTAGAGCCTGAAAGAGGAAAGAGATTACACGAAAACACAATCCAGAATCCCTCAGGAGAGGAATACCACCGCTGATCTTTACCATCCTCCTCTACGACGGATACTGCGGAGAAGGTGAATGTTACACCAGGTAAGTAAACACAGCAGACATCCACCTGTAACTGCCTGTAACCGCCTGTAGGAGCGCTGTTCTCACAGGAAGTACACATAGCCGACACAGAAACCACCACACACACACACACACAAACAACTAGACAAAACTGCTGATTAAAAAGTGGGATTTCAGCTGCTGTGTTAGAGTTAGGGTTAGGGAGCTGTAGCTCTGCTAGATCCTCAGAGGGGACGTCTAGGTCCTCAGAGAGGATGTCTAGGTCCTCAGAGGGGACGTCTAGGTCCTCAGAGAGGATGTCTAGGTCCTCAGAGGGGACGTCTAGGCCCTCAGAGAGGATGTCTAGGTCCTCAGAGGGGACGTCTACATGGCTGTCCTCACCCTTGGTGGCCCCGGCAGCCCCCAAATGGTAGATAGCCCCCAGCACCAGCCAGAAGGCCTTCTGCTCCTCCACGGACATCCCCAGCACTTTCATGGCTGCCTGCAGCTTGGTGAACTGCTGGGAGGCCCGCTGCTTGTCCTCTGACTAGGAGAGAAGAAGAAGAAATGAGAGAAAATGAAAAGGTGTTTCTAGGAGTTAGCTTTCGGCTACGTGGTTGAAGGCCCTGGCAAGATATTTACCTTGGATTGAGGTAAAATCCCAAAGGCGCTGTTTTCAGCAAAATGGTTGAAGTGCAGCTCAGTCCTTTGATGGTAAAAAATATACACAAGCTGTCAGTCACCATGACTACAGAAGTACTCTTGATTTTTCCGAGTTTTTCATCATAAAATATTTTTTTATTTTTTTATTAAAACTAAATGCTAATGAAGCCCTCTGAGAGTTTTTTTGCATCACAGACAGCTCAGTGCCAGTGGAATGTTAATATATATACATTTAATTTACATTTAGTCATTTAGCAGACGCTCTTATCCAGAGCGACTTACAGTAAGTACAGGGACATTCCCCGAGGCAAGTAGGGTGAAGTGCCTTGCCCAAGGACACAACGTCATTTTGCACGGCCAAGAATCGAACCAACAACCTTCTGATTAATAGCCCGACTCCCTAACCGCTCAGCCATCTGACCTCCTTATATAATATATATATATATATATATATATAATTTTTGGAGTGTCACTACTTTCAAGATAAATCGTATTTTTTAGGCCAACCCAGAAGTTAGCCTCGCTCTGGTTCCCTTGATAAAAAAAAGTATATGGGAAATAAAATAATATAAAATGAAGTATGTGGGAAATTCCCATTGGTTTTCGATTATTGCAGAAAATAAGATCTGTGGCAAACAAAAGTTGGATATTCATTTTTCTTCCAGTAAGACAATCTTCACAGATGAACACCATTTGCAGCTTAGATGTAATCGCAAGAAGTAAAAAATCTAACATCAACAAACTACACCACGGTCGCACGACAGCTTTAAATGTATATAGAGACAGAGAAAGAGAGAGAGCATGTCGGGTTGAGAGCTTGTCTGACCTGAGAGAGCTGTCAGCTCCAGCCATCAAGTAGTAGAACACGTTGAAGACAGACTCTCCCTCCGGACGCCTCGTCACTCTCAGTTTCTCCAGCAGCATGGTCTGGAAGCACACATCAGAACCAGTCTACACACAGCAGAACCAGTCTACACACAGCAGAACCAGTCTACACACAGCAGAACCAGTCTACACTCTGACACACAGCAGAACCAGTCTACACACAGCAGAACCAGTCTACACTCTGACACACAGCAGAACCAGTCTACACAGCAGAACCAGTCTACACTCTGACACACAGCAGAACCAGTCTAGACACAGCAGAACCAGTCTACACACAGCAGTACCAGTCTACAGTCTGGCACACAGCAGAACCAGTCTACACACAGCAGAACCAGTCTACACTCTGACACACAGCAGTACCAGTAGTACCAGTAGAACACAGCAGTACCAGTCTACCTGGATGGAAGCAGAAGCCACTTGGCCCGCCTGGTCGAAGTCCAGGGAGACGATGTGAGAGAAGCGGCTGGCGTTGGAGTTCATGGCGGTGGAGCAGTTCCCGAAGCCCTCCAGGATGGTGTACACAGCCTGCCACTTCTCAGCTGAACACACGGAGACACAGGGTCAACAACGCTGCCCTCACACCATGACATCACACACGGACTGGCCACCAGAGGAGGGGCTTCCCAGTGAAAAACCATGTTTGGTTTCTCCAAACCAACCGGAGAAGGTCTTGCCGGAGCTGCCGGCGATGGTGACCAGGTACTGGACCAGGTGCTGTGTGTTGGTGGTCTTGCCGCTGCCCGTCTTGCCCAGCAGCACGATGGACTGGTCCTGCCGCGTGGTCAGAAGGCTCCTATAGGCCGACTGGGCCACACCGTAGATGTGTGGCGCTGTGTCCTCACGCCTGCAGCCCTTAAACATGTGCATCACCTGGGGGGGGAGAGAGAAACAGACGGGAAAAAAGGGTTAATGCCCCCAGGTGTCTGCCCCCAGGTGTCTGCCCCCAGGTGTCTGCCCCCAGGTGTCTGCCCCCAGGTGTCTGCCCCCAGGTGTCTGCCCCCAGGTGTCTGCCCCCAGGTGTCTGCCCCCAGCGCCCCACCTTCTCAGAGTACATGGAGGGGCTGCTGACAGGGTTGATCAGCACCATGCTGGGCCCGGCGTGGGTGTGGACCAGGCTGCCCCCGTAGCGCTGGCGGAGGGAGTGGATCACACTGGACTCGTTCAGGTACTGCAGAGACGCCAGGTCCTCCACACGGTCAAACGCTGGGGGGTTCGCCTGCAGGTCACACATTGATGACATCACACACTGAAGAACTTTGGGATGTTTGATGAGATTGTGCTGACAGGAGAGGGTGGGGCAGGAGAGGGTGGGGCAGGAGAGGGTGGGGCAGGAGAGGGTGGGGCAGAGCTGCTACCTTCTCCACGTCGTCCTCCTCCACCTCCAGCAGGGAGCCGTCACTCTCCAGCCTGATCTTCACCTTCCCCTCTGGCAGAGAGCCCACCTCTGTCTTCAGCAGCATGGCTGCAGACCACCACACACACACACATCAGACCACCACACACACACCAGACCACCACACACACACACACACACACATCAGACCACACACACACACATCAGACCACCACACACACACACATCAGACCACAACACACACCAGACCACCACACACACACCAGACCACCACACACACACCAGACCACCACACACACACACACATCAGACCACCACAGAGTTAACATCCCAACATCCATCCATCTGTGAATGCTGTGGAACAGCACAGCTCATCATGAGTTGCTGGACCGGTCGTCCTGGTTGCAGATCTCTACTGACCCAGGGAGAAGCCATCCTTGTGGACCAGCCAGACGTTGTCAGTGCCGTACCAGGTCTCCTCTGCTGCGATCTGCTCCTCGGTCTTCACCTGCAACAGAGAGCACGACACACTGAGCACCTTCTGACACACGACACACCTGCGCACGACACACCTGCGCACGACACACCTGCAGACCTCAGGAAGAGGATCGAAACATCAAAAACACAGAACACATTCCTCGTTAAATGACTATTTCCTCCCTGTGAGGTCATGCTAACAGGTCTCTTCCACAAACACCAAACAGCAAGACAGCACAGGTCAAGCATGTCCACTCACTACAAACCTGAGGACCTCAACACCCCACACTGTGAGATAGAATAGATATGATCTTTGTTTTGTTTGTTTGAGATTCAGTATTCCACTAGTTTCATCACAGAGACAGCATCTCAGAGGGGGATGTTGTCTCCCTGAGCACACACAGCATCTCAGAGGGGGAGGAGGATGCAGGGAGGGGGGAGGGGGGAGGAGGGGAGGGGAGGGGGGAGGAGGATGCAGGGAGGGGGGAGGAGGATGCAGGGAGGGGGGGCACAGCGGAGGCCAGACCTTGGGCTGGGAGGCAGCAGAGTGGGCTGCCTGAAGGATGGCCACAGGGTCATCGTCCTCCTTAGTCTGAAGCAGGATGGAACAGGGTCAGGGTTAGGGTCAGGGGTCAACAGTGAGGTCACTGTCAATGCTCAGAGACACGCAAGCCAACAACATGACATCATGACCTGGGTTTGGCGATGGGGGGCATGGAGGGGGGTGATGGAGGGGGGGTGATGGAGGGGGGGTGATGGATGGGGGGCATGGAGGGGGGTGATGGAGGGGGGTGATGGATGGGGGGCATGGAGGGGGGTGATGGATGGGGGGTGATGGAGGGGGGTGATGGATGGGGGGCGATGGAGGGGGGTGATGGATGGGGGGCATGGAGGGGGGTGATGGATGGGGGGTGATGGAGGGGGGCATGGAGGGGGGTGATGGATGGGGGGCGATGGATGGGGGGCGATGGATGGGGGGCGATGGATGGGGGGCGATGGAGGGGGGGCATGGAGGGGGGTGATGGATGGGGGGCGATGGATGGGGGGCATGGAGGGGGGTGATGGATGGGGGGCATGGAGGGGGGTGATGGATGGGGGGCGATGGAGAGGGGGACAGAGGAGGGAGGCAGGCTTACACTGCGGCAGGACACATGAGCACACACCCCAACCAGGCCCCGCCCACAGGCTGAGGGGGCAGGGCTAACCTGCCGAAAGGTGTGATGGGGGGCAGGCCGTACCTCGGAGGGGGCGTGGCTTTTAGCCACAGACAGCTGTGGCTAGCAACACACACAGCAGCCAGACACAGAGAGAGGGAGGAGGAGGAAGACACATTTACACAGGTCAGAGTACCAGACAGAATAGAAAACACAACACTGTCCAAGTCAAGCGCTTCCAACAGCAACAGCAACAGCATGTCATGTTTAAACCCCCAGAAAGCCTCCCTGTGTGTCCTGCCAGCGGCCACAACCAGACACACACACTGGGGTCCATCTGGGAGCAGGGGGGACGACCATCAGCCACAACTCAAGGCTTCGGCACGGACAAACAGCACTCCTGCATCTCTTGTGTCAAAATCAAGAGCCAGGAAGGAGGACAGGACCAGACCAGGAGAGCTTCCTTCCTGTAAGGATTTTTTCCAAGTCTAGTCATAACCGACCTGGTTCAACACATCACCCAGCTCATCACCAGAACCAGGTGGGTTAGATTAGAGTTGGGGAATCACCCCAGCGGACTGTAGCTGTCCAGGAGCAGGGTTGAATACTCCTGGACTACAGTAATAGTCAGTATCAAAGCCTGGCTGGCCAGCAAGCTCCAGGTCAAAAGTGTAACTGGAGCCCTGCTGCTGCTGGTGGTGTAACCCCAGGATGGGGCTGGCTGGGGGCGAGAGGTGTAACCCAACACCAGACCACCTGTCCTCCCTGCTCTCACAGCAGGGGCAGGAGAACACAAGCCGAGGCAACAGCAGACCAGGGGGAGGGAGTTACAGTAGGACCGTACAGTAGGATCAATCCCATCAAAGATCTTCCTCAGACGTTGATGGTTCTCCTCTGTGGGGATCAGTTCTGGAACCTGGGAGGAGGAGACACACCCAGTCTGCTGAGGGCTTGGTGCTGTGAGGCTGGCTGGACCCCTGGGACGGCATGTGTGTGGGAGGTGTGTACAGACCTGTGTCCAGACCCCTGGGACGGCATGTGTGTGGGAGGTGTGTACAGACCTGTGTCCAGAGCCCTGTGACGGCATGTGTGTGGGAGGTGTGTACAGACCTGTGTCCAGAGCCCTGTGACGGCATGTGTGTGGGAGGTGTGTACAGACCTGTGTCCAGACCCCTGGGACGGCATGTGTGTGGGAGGTGTGTACAGACCTGTGTCCAGAGCCCTGTGACGGCATGTGTGTGGGAGGTGTGTACAGACCTGTGTCCAGAGCCCTGTGACGGCATGTGTGTGGGAGGTGTGTACAGACCTGTGTCCAGAGCCCTGTGACGGCATGTGTGTGGGAGGTGTGTACAGACCTGTGTCCAGACCCCTGGGACGGCATGTGTGTGGGAGGTGTGTACAGACCTGTGTCCAGAGCCCTGTGACGGCATGTGTGTGGGAGGTGTGTACAGACCTGTGTCCAGAGCCCTGTGACGGCATGTGTGTGGGAGGTGTGTACAGACCTGTGTCCAGAGCCCTGGGACGGCATGTGTGTGGGAGGTGTGTACAGACCTGTGTCCAGAGCCCTGGGACGGCATGTGTGTGGGAGGTGTGTACAGACCTGTGTCCAGAGCCCTGTGACGGCATGTGTGTGGGAGGTGTGTACAGACCTGTGTCCAGAGCCCTGTGACGGCATGTGTGTGGGAGGTGTGTACAGACCTGTGTCCAGAGCCCTGTGACGGCATGTGTGTGGGAGGTGTGTACAGACCTGTGTCCAGAGCCCTGGGACGGCATGTGTGTGGGAGGTGTGTACAGACCTGTGTCCAGAGCCCTGTGACGGCATGTGTGTGGGAGGTGTGTACAGACCTGTGTCCAGAGCCCTGTGACGGCATGTGTGTGGGAGGTGTGTACAGACCTGTGTCCAGAGCCCTGGGACGGCATGTGTGTGGGAGGTGTGTACAGACCTGTGTCCAGAGCCCTGTGACGGCATGTGTGTGGGAGGTGTGTACAGACCTGTGTCCAGAGCCCTGTGACGGCATGTGTGTGGGAGGTGTGTACAGACCTGTGTCCAGAGCCCTGGGACGGCATGTGTGTGGGAGGTGTGTACAGACCTGTGTCCAGAGCCCTGGGACGGCATGTGTGTGGGAGGTGTGTACAGACCTGTGTCCAGAGCCCTGTGACGGCATGTGTGTGGGAGGTGTGTACAGACCTGTGTCCAGAGCCCTGTGACGGCATGTGTGTGGGAGGTGTGTACAGACCTGTGTCCAGACCCCTGGGACGGCATGTGTGTGGGAGGTGTGTACAGACCTGTGTCCAGAGCCCTGTGACGGCATGTGTGTGGGAGGTGTGTACAGACCTGTGTCCAGAGCCCTGTGACGGCATGTGTGTGGGAGGTGTGTACAGACCTGTGTCCAGAGCCCTGTGACGGCATGTGTGTGGGAGGTGTGTACAGACCTGTGTCCAGACCCCTGGGACGGCATGTGTGTGGGAGGTGTGTACAGACCTGTGTCCAGAGCCCTGTGACGGCATGTGTGTGGGAGGTGTGTACAGACCTGTGTCCAGAGCCCTGTGACGGCATGTGTGTGGGAGGTGTGTACAGACCTGTGTCCAGAGCCCTGGGACGGCATGTGTGTGGGAGGTGTGTACAGACCTGTGTCCAGAGCCCTGGGACGGCATGTGTGTGGGAGGTGTGTACAGACCTGTGTCCAGAGCCCTGTGACGGCATGTGTGTGGGAGGTGTGTACAGACCTGTGTCCAGAGCCCTGTGACGGCATGTGTGTGGGAGGTGTGTACAGACCTGTGTCCAGAGCCCTGTGACGGCATGTGTGTGGGAGGTGTGTACAGACCTGTGTCCAGAGCCCTGGGACGGCATGTGTGTGGGAGGTGTGTACAGACCTGTGTCCAGAGCCCTGTGACGGCATGTGTGTGGGAGGTGTGTACAGACCTGTGTCCAGAGCCCTGTGACGGCATGTGTGTGGGAGGTGTGTACAGACCTGTGTCCAGAGCCCTGGGACGGCATGTGTGTGGGAGGTGTGTACAGACCTGTGTCCAGAGCCCTGTGACGGCATGTGTGTGGGAGGTGTGTACAGACCTGTGTCCAGAGCCCTGTGACGGCATGTGTGTGGGAGGTGTGTACAGACCTGTGTCCAGAGCCCTGGGACGGCATGTGTGTGGGAGGTGTGTACAGACCTGTGTCCAGAGCCCTGGGACGGCATGTGTGTGGGAGGTGTGTACAGACCTGTGTCCAGAGCCCTGTGACGGCATGTGTGTGGGAGGTGTGTACAGACCTGTGTCCAGAGCCCTGTGACGGCATGTGTGTGGGAGGTGTGTACAGACCTGTGTCCAGAGCCCTGGGACGGCATGTGTGTGGGAGGTGTGTACAGACCTGTGTCCAGAGCCCTGTGACGGCATGTGTGTGGGAGGTGTGTACAGACCTGTGTCCAGAGCCCTGTGACGGCATGTGTGTGGGAGGTGTGTACAGACCTGTGTCCAGAGCCCTGTGACGGCATGTGTGTGGGAGGTGTGTACAGACCTGTGTCCAGAGCCCTGTGACGGCATGTGTGTGGGAGGTGTGTACAGACCTGTGTCCAGAGCCCTGTGACGGCATGTGTGTGGGAGGTGTGTACAGACCTGTGTCCAGAGCCCTGTGACGGCATGTGTGTGGGAGGTGTGTACAGACCTGTGTCCAGAGCCCTGTGACGGCATGTGTGTGGGAGGTGTGTACAGACCTGTGTCCAGAGCCCTGTGACGGCATGTGTGTGGGAGGTGTGTACAGACCTGTGTCCAGAGCCCTGTGACGGCATGTGTGTGGGAGGTGTGTACAGACCGAGGGTGTTGAACACACACCTGTTGAGGGAGAGACGAGGACCTCCCGGAGGAAGGCTCCCCCACAGGGAGCGCTGAGGTACGCAACTCTGCCTTTACCTTGAGACAGACACACACACGCACATCAACACACACCATAGGTGAGTCAGTGACCTAAGTTATCACGAGATATCCACACTATTCACACGAAAAAGGCTTCCAGAGTAAGCCGAAAGTTCTTCTACTGCACACCATTCTAGGTCATGCTCAAACCTACAGTACTGAGCATGCTCAGAACTCATTAGAAACCAGTGAGTAGTTCTCCAAACATCCGTGTTCCTCAAACCAACTCCAGTTAAAGAAAACCCATTAGGCCCATCTGGGAGGTAACCTTTTACTGTAACCTTTCCAGTTATTCTCTATTCTCCTGCTGATTAACACTCTCCTCCTCTCCCCCCTTCCTCTCCCCTCTCAAGGCTTGGTCGCATCAGAAAAACTCAAGTCTCACCGTGACGAGAAACTTGGTGAAACCAGGAAGTTGGTGTGAGCTGAAACGTGTGAGCACAGCAGTGAAAGCATGCCGTCACCGTTAGCCGGTGGTTTCATGATCACACAGGAAGTGATGCGGTTAGTCTGACAGCATGCTCCAGTAAGGTAGTAGTCTGTCCTCTCTACCGGTTGCCCTGGTTACCTCTGTCTTCTTCACGGCGGTTGGGCGCGGGGCAGGGATGAATCCTGCAGGGGGGGCCAGAGGGTCTGCTCTGGGGGTCGGGATGAAGCCTGGAGGTCTGGCCAGGGGGTTCCAGGGTTTAGGGGCAGGGATGAAGCCCAGGGGAGGAGTGAAAGGGCTGGGTTTGGGGGCAGGGATGAACCCAGGTACAGGGGCAAAGGGGTTGAGTTTAGGGGGGGCTGGGGTGCGAGGAGCAGGGGTGGGAGGGGCAGGGGTGGGAGGGGCTGGGGTGGACGGAGGGGCAGGGGTGGGAGGGGCAGGGGTGGGAGGGGCAGGGGTGGACGGGGGCGCCTCCTCAGTTTTCTCCTCGGACGGCTTCTGACCACTGCTGTCTTCCCTCCCCTCCTGCTCCTCCTCCACTTCCTGCTCCCCCCTGCGGTCCTGGGTGCGGGGGCGTGGCCTGTGCTCCCTGGTCTTCCCGCGCCCCATCAGGCTGGCAAGTCCCAGGGAGATGTCATCCTTCTCCTCCCGCTTCCCCAAGCCCACAGCCTTGGCCGTCTTGGGGACGGAAGTGGAGGAGGTGGAGGAGGAGGCGGGGGTAGAGGCTGACGGCTCGTCCACCCAAGGGACCACCCTCCTCACCACCCTCCTCACCACCTTCCTGACGGTGGGGTCTGTGGCGTCCTGACTGGAAGAGGAGGTTGGGGGAGCGGAGGAGGAGGAGGCTGGAGGGGGCGGGGGGGCTGGGGGGTCAGGGCCTCCCATAGCTCTCTGACTTGTCGTGTCTCTGGCTAGTTCAGCAGACTGGGGTCGACTAGCTGAGTCAGACTGACCCCTCACACACTCCTCACCGTCAGACTGGACACACACACACACACACACACACACACAGAGGAGGGTGACCTGGTCAGCACCATGAACACACAGCATCAACATCAAGTCCTGCCAGAGAGCTCAGAGAGTTGTTCACCAACACAGCCCGGGACATTCCTTACAAAGCTCTTCAGAAGCAGCTGTTCTCTCCAACACAGGCTACAGCTGATTCAGCCATCCCTTCGCTTAGGACACATAACTTATCACATAGCTGGCATTTTCCTCCTCCGTCGCAGTAATTCATGTCCTAAATGTTCTGCATAACAATTTTAGAAACCCAGAGATAAGAACCAGGGGTCATGAACTTCGTCATGGGAGTGTTGGCTTGAAGCATTCCCCTTTAACAGATCTGTCTCCAGATGAGATTAAGTTCTGTTTGCCTGGATGTATGAATAATACCAGGACGAGGTTCTCGTTCAGGAGGGAATAGAGGCTGTCACGCCAGGCTCCCGCCTGCCTGCTAATATATTCTCCCTGTGTTTACTGTACTGTATGAAGACCTGTCTCCCAGCAGAGACGCCGCCCTGCTGCATATCAACATGCTGCTCTGCGCTACGCCCTGCATAGAAACATATCTTTATTCTGCAAATACCAGTTTTTTTCTTCTTCTCAGAATTCATCATTCATCCCCTTGCTATGTTTGTTCTATTTGCACGTCGATTTGGATGAAAGAGTCTGCTCAAATTTATACATGTAAATGTATTCAAGTAAATGTAAATTGGTCAAACACAGAGGTGAAGGGACTTACGTTTGGCTTGGGATCGACTTTGACCTACACAGGAGAAGGGTCAGGAGAGAACGGTCAAGCAGACAGGGAGAAACAAGGCATGCAGATCTGATAACACGTCTAAGACCACAACAGCCAGCGGGAAAATGGCATGCTGACACATTGATCAGGCCTCAAACACGTGGATGAAACATCACTTCCCTTTTGCTCCCAGAAAGAAAAGCGTGATGGGAAAGCCATGGGTGGGCCAGAGGACATGGGCAGAGCCGGGCGAGGTGAAAGAGAGGGGAGGAAAGAGATAAAGGAAGGATGGAGGGGGAGCAGGATGGTGAGAGAGAGAGAGAGAGAGAGAGAGAGAGAGAAGGGGAGAGGAAAGGAAAAAGGGTGAGAAAAAGAAGGGAGAGGAAGAGAGTGAGCGAGAGAGAGAGAGAGAGAGTGAGCAAGAGAGAGAGAGAGAGAGAGAGAGAGAGAGAGAGAGAGAGAGAGAGAGAGAGAGAGAGAGAGAGAGAGAGAGTGAGCAAGAGAGAGAGAGAGAGTATGGGTTGGGGGCCTGACAAAGACAAGGACCAGTAGAAAGAAGGTGAAGAGAGGAGAGGAGAGTGAGGTTAGAGATGAAGGAAAGGGCGAGGACTGCTGGTCTTCAAACTAGAAGAGAGACACCAGCAGGCAGTAAGACCATGCAGCACTGAGGACAGAGATGGAAAACAGGATAACATTGAGAGCTGGAGGAGGAGAGAAGCGGAGAAATAGAAAGCAGGAATTACAACTACCAATGCATGAATCCCTATATGAAGTGAAAATAATGATGTGGCTGTATTTAGATATTATAATAACATCCACAACACTAGCATGTGTAGCGATGATGAGCATGTCATCATCTTGGTCCAGACTGGTGGCCAGTGGTCTCAATCTAAGTCACCAACTCATGCTGCAGGCTGGCTCAGTGCTGTTACAGTAATCACACACAAACAACAATATAGGGCGAGTGAGTCCCATGTTGAAGACATCACAAGAAAACCTTAACCCTAACCCAAACCCAATTCCAAGACTGTCACTCAAAACATGCAGCCTGGTCCAGTCCTGGTGTGTAGAAGTGCTGTTTATGAATTCCTGTTCTGTCTGCTCCCCAGTTCCACATCACTACCACACTCCAAGCACACAGACCCACACATCACTACCACACTCCAAGCACACAGACCCACACATCACTACCACACTCCAAGCACACAGACCCACACATCACTACCACACTCCAAGCACACAGACCCACACATCACTACCACACTCCAAGCACACAGACCCACACATCACTACCACACTCCAAGCACACAGACCCACACATCACTACCACACTCCAAGCACACAGAGCCACACATCACTACCACACTCCAAGCACACAGAGCACAGAGAAGGTAAGACTGTGGTTGTGGAGCAGTATCTGTGTTGCACCATCTCTAGCCAAGCATCCATGTGTGGCTTCCACTATTAATAACTCCAGCAGCAGAGGAGGCCATTCTGAGACACAAGCAGAGCCCTGGTGGAAGTGCTACACATGCACACACACACACACACACACACACACACACCTTCCCCGCAGGCTCAGACCTGCGGTTTTGGTACCTGTAGTCGTCAGGAAGTTGGAGATGTTCTCGTCTGGATAAGGACAGAGCAGGACGTGGGCTCAGACGTGGAGCTGGTTACTCCAGACAGTGTGGTTACTCTGGGGCAGTACGCCGGCGTGGGGGCAGTACGGGGGGCGGGGGGGTAACGTGATAGGACCCTGGCTGGAACACAGGGAGACGGGACTGAGGCAGCTGCAGGGACGGGCCTACGGACTCTATAAATAGACCTGTGTGTGTGTTGGGGGCAGATAAAGAGGGTATCTCCCCCATGAGGTCCTGTTCCTCTCCTGATCTCCTTGCTGTGACCTCAGGGCCCGCGGGCCCGGGACGAGGCTCAGGGCCCGCGGGCCAGGGACGAGGCTCAGGGCCCGCGGGCCCGGGACGAGGCTCAGGGCCCACGGGCCCGGGACGAGGCTCAGGGCCCGCGGGCCAGGGACAGACTTGGGACCCAGGCCTCGTCTCTCCCGTTTTCCATTTCTACTTGTGTGAAGGTACTGAGGGCTGTCACTAGAGGGCGCTGTCTCGCGCTCTCCCTGAACCACCACTAGAGGGAGCCACACTACTGAATACTGATTTGGGCCTTTCAACTCGTCTTAGTGGTTCTAGATTCTAGTGACCCGAATTCGTCGTTTGACCCACACAGTGTGTCCGGGTGTGGCCAGCAGGGGTGTGAGTTCCGCCCGCAGAATGGTAGAAAAACAAGAGAAAAACTAAATACATGATAAGGCAAAACAGTCGGCTTCTACGGATTGGGTGTGGCTAGGGCAGAGGGGCGTGGCTACAGGAACACAACACGGAAATACAGGAAGGACAGGGCTGGGTGTGGCTTTGGCAATCCTATCTATGTGTCCCTAGTCCAGGCTAATCCCTGGAGCAGCACAGGACCCGGCGTGGAATGTCCTCCACTCGCTGAACATCAAAGATTAAGACCTGCGTACTTCACCTCTCTAGTCACCGACCCAGTTTCAACTCTGGCTGAACCAGTTCCATAGCAGAGATACCGGCCGGTAACATGACCCAGATTGTGAGGAGTCGCAGCACGTGAATATGGAGGAATCACTAGACTCTCTCCCTGTCCCTCTCTCAGAGGTGTGATCACAAGTAGGCCGTTCCCAGGTAATTACAGGGAGGTGACATGACAGTGAATCAGCAGGGGGCGACCAAGAAGATCTCTTCCACATCGCTACTGATTCTGATCGCTAAGACCCTTCAAGATGAAGATGAGCTGACTGCCTCTCTCAGTACTGCAGCGGCGGCGTCCAGGGCCCTGACACCATCTTCAGAGGGTCACAGGGCCCTGACACAGTCTTCAGAGGGTCACAGACAGACAGAGAGTGCAGTGTTGAGGACAGGGGGGGCATCATCATCTCGACAGGCACACCCCCCCCCTCCCCTCCCTGGCACTAACAAGCCCATTCAGATCCACTGGCACAGCACGCCACATCCTCTAGCAGGGAGGCAGGGAGGGAGGGAGGCAGGGAGGGAGGGTGGGAGGCAGGGAGGCAGAAGGTCCACCCTTCACGTCTCAGAAGGACCCGTGTGAGGGCGTGTCTGCAACCGGTCTCTACCCCAGGACAGCAGCCCTCCACCTGGCTGAGCCCAGGATAGCAGCCCTCCACCTGGCTGAGCCCAGGACAGCAGCCCTCCACCTGGCTGAGCCCAGGACAGCAGCCCTCCTCACGGCTGAGCCCAGGAGCGGCTAGCCTGAACACCCACTCTCCACTCCACTCACACAGGGCCCCATTGTTCACACCAAGACTACTGGATCACTTTCCAGGAATATGACACAACAATGGGATCATTCACTTTCTAATTTGGTCTGACTGGACAAGCCGACAGAGGACTTGAGCCTGGTTGCTAAAAACAGAGTTGGAGAGCAGGGATGCAGATTAAAGGCGTGCGCATATTTCTTAAAGACAAAAGCTTGGGATCAGACAGGAAATATACAGTGTCCGACAAATAGCAAGCAGCAGAATCACCATCAGGCTGATGTGATCACACATAAACACCTCTGGTAGGACCCACCCTGGACTAAAGATTAAGCCAGACCAGTTTAAGACAACATTTATTGTGCATTTAGCTGTACAGTACAGCACATTTCCTGGCCAAACAGGAGTGGAGAGCAGAGACTGATGACCAAATCATTTAACAGTGAACGAGTGATAGGAACCCCTTAGGCAAACAGGAGTTTGATCTGAGCACAGTCATGGCTGTTCCCTCTCTCCACGTGACCACGACTCATGAGAATAAGACTCGCCCTGCAGATCACCAGCAGGAATCTTTACAGTCACATGATAGATGCATGCAAACGTGCAGAAACACACACACACAAACATACCAGCACAAACTATCCCACACACAGACATGTCACCAGAGCAGGTGTGTCTGCAAAGGAGCAATGACAGGATGTCAGGTTGAGGAAGCTGTGATTATACGAGGGACAGACAGGAGGACAGACAGACAGGAGGACAGACAGACAGCAGGGCAGACAGGCAGGAGGGCAGACAGGAGGACAGACAGACAGGAGGACAGACAGACAGACAGGAGGACAGACAGGAGGACAGACAGACAGACAGACAGACAGGAGGGCAGACAGGAGGACAGACAGGAGGACAGACAGACAGACAGACAGACAGGAGGGCAGACAGACTGCCTACACTAATTTCTCATTTAATGTGGTAATTCTGGGACACCTTGTTCTTCCAGAAACTGTGTTCCTACTGTCTGTGCACTTTGAACTGTTCAGAGAGGATTGGCAAGTTCAGCTAAAGAGAGAAGTCTTTCCAACACAAGAGGAGGGAGGTGACTTTCCACACTGATATGAAACACAGTCAGTCCCTCCACAGTAAATGACAGAGAAAAAGACTGAGGGTCTGGAATCAAGGATCCTTCTTTTATGATGATTCCAGCTGTTCAAATGTGCCAGAGCCTGGCTGTAGTCACACAGAGCCTGGCTGTAGTCACACAGAGCCTGTCTGTAGTCACACAGAGCCTGTCTGTAGTCACACAGAGCCTGGCTGTAGTCACACAGAGCCTGGCTGTAGTCACACAGAGCCTGGCTTTAGTCACACAGAGCCTGGCTGTAGTCACACTGAGCCTGGCTGTAGTCACACAGAGTCTGGCTGTATTCACACAGAGCCTGGCTGTAGTCACACTGAGCCTGGCTGTAGTCACACTGAGCCTGGCTTTAGTCACACTGAGCCTGGCTGTAGTCACACAGAGCCTGGCTGTAGTCACACAGAGCCTGGCTGTAGTCACACAGAGCCTGGCTGTAGTCACACAGAGCCTGGCTTTAGTCACACTGAGCCTGGCTGTAGTCACACTGAGCCTGGCTTTAGTCACACTAAGCCTGGAGCCTCCTGTTTGGATGTTGTCGTTCAGACAGTAGCCTCCTGAGACAGGATTCATGTCCGAGCATGCTCAGTGATGCTATCAAGCCGAGCATGCTCAGTGATGCTATCAGGCCGAGCATGCTCAGTGATGCTATCAGGCTTCGGAGACGGAAGAGGTAGACCTACCTGGTATCTACTGGCTATCCCTAACCCTACCTGGTATCTACTGGCTATCCCTAACCCTACCTGGTATCTACTGGCTAACCCTAACCCTACCTGGTATCTACTGGGAGGATATGAAACCAAAACACACCTCTCCTCATGACCACACACACCAACACTCTTAACGCACTCTGACCCAGTTCCAGACACAGATAACATTCCAAAAGCAAAAAGAAAAGTGTACTTATGGGATACAAAACGTAGCTTGGAACGTGGAACCATGGAACGTCAAGGCCATGCAGAGCCAGTCTCAGAGCTACCAGCCCTCCCCCATACGACCCAGCTCTCCCTGGGGCTAGCGCTCTGCCGTGATCTCCTCACATCTCAGGTGACTGCCCAGACCCTGTTCTGCTGTGACTGGCCAGACCCTGTTCTGCTGTGACTGGCCAGACCCTGTTCTGCTCTTCATCCACCATCACCGTCATCATGAGCCTTCCCAGAGGCCTTCCCAGCTTCCCTGATTCCCCCTCTGCTCCCTGGAGAGCCTCCCGTGGCCTCCACCACCTCCTCCACCTCCACCACCACCACCACCTCCACCTCCAGACTACCAGTCTGTCCCTCAGAGCAGTCAGGAGGCCCTGACATCACCTGTCATCAGTGAGGGGGTAGGAACTGGTTTGTGTTTCAACTGTAGGTAAACAGTCATCTCTGCTCTGCCCCTTTCTCTACAGCTCATGGTCACTGGCCTTTCTCTTATCGTTTAACACACATGCGCACACACACACACACACACATCCTCCCCCGACTTCCTGCTCCCCATGGAGACACTGTGGAGAGGAGGCGGGCCCAGGATGGTTGCAGAACACACACTGGCTTACATGCTTGAGTGGCAGGCCCCTGTTGGGGCCATGGTGACCAGAGCCATGGTGACCAGAGCCATGGTGACCAGAGCCATGGTGACCAGAGCACAGCGTGGCTCTGACAGCCACGTCCAGACAGGAAACACTGCAGCTGA
The DNA here is from genome assembly GCF_038355195.1 of Osmerus mordax. Taxonomy (NCBI): domain Eukaryota; kingdom Metazoa; phylum Chordata; class Actinopteri; order Osmeriformes; family Osmeridae; genus Osmerus; species Osmerus mordax. The sequence continues at coordinate 14,170,686 of NC_090068.1, read as the reverse complement.
GGACAGCAGAGGACAACACAGAGTCCTGAGAAAAACTGGACATATTTTGGCATCATGTTGTGCAGACGGTGGCTGTGGGCCAAGTGACAGTCAGGTCCATGTATTCATCTGCCTGTCTCAGAGTGGTCCGTTACATAACCTCATTTGGTGCAACTTTAATGGAGGGCATCCATTAGTTGTGCTGTATGCAGCCAGATATGAGTGACTATTTACTGAACGTTCATAAACTGACAAAATGTGACCCACATGCTTACAGCTTCATCCCCATGGAGAAAGTGCTGGGTGTATGCAACATAGATGCAAACTATCTCAGGGTGGTACATATGGGTTTAGTGCGCACACACACACACACGTATATGACAGGAACCAGCCTGGCAGGTTTTTCTTTAAACACCTTGTTATTCAGTGCCTCAGTGTGCTAGCATATCACAAGCACACCCATGGCTCAAGGCTTATAGCAAAACTATCAAATGACACAATAACCCCCACCACCACCACCACCAACACCACCAACTCCACCACCACCTCCACCACCTCCACCACCACCACCACCACCCCCTCCACCACCTCCACCAACACCACCAACTCCACCACCACCACCTCCACCTCCACCAACACCACAAACTCCACCACCACCACCACCTCCACCACCACAGTGTTTAACCTGAGAGCAGCTGGAGTTAGATCCTTGACTAAACAGAACTAGATAGATGGCAACACCTCCTTGATCCAGATCTTATTATAAAGTCCTATAAATAGGGTCCCTGGTTCTGGGTCACTCTCACAAGCTCTCATTTTTTCATTTTCCAAACGGCCTGTCTTTGGTGATCACAGTCAAGATCAGTCGTATCTGGGACAGAACCAGTGAGAGAGACTGTTCCTCCTCTAGCAGAGCTGGAGGGTCTCAACGCTGTGGACGCCACACACTCACATGCACACACACTCACAGGCACACATTTACATTTACATTTATCAGATGCTTTTATCCAAAGCGACTTCCAAGAGAGAGCTTTACAAAGTGCATAAGTCACTGATCATAACAACAAGATAGCCAAAAAACATCGCGAGTAGCCAAAACATGAAGCACACATTGTGAACAACCAAAGTAAGTGCCAAAGGGAAGAACCATAAGAGCATGTAGTTAAACAAGTTACAATTAAACAACATGAACCGCTATAAGTGCAAGTGTACCTGTGGAAAAAAGCAAGCAACAGTAATAAAAACAATATCACAGCGAGAACAAAACTTTTAATCAGTTACCACTAACCACAAGAGCAACAAGTCTCTAAGCAAGAGTCATTGTGATCCTTAAGGAAACTAACATCGGGTCAAGCGAACCATTCCTAAGTACCGTTGTACTCCCGGAACAAGTGCGTCTTGAGCCTTTTCTTGAAGGTGGAGAGACAGTCAGTATCTCTGATGGAGGTGGGGAGTTGATTCCACCACTGGGGGGCCAGACAGGAGAAGAGCTTGTGTTGGGACTGGGCGGTCTTGAGCGGTGGGACCACCAGGCGGTTGTCTGAAGAAGACCGTAGGTGACGGGTGGGGGTGTAAGGCTGCAGGAGAGACTTGATGTAGACGGGTGCAGTCCCGTTCACTGCTCGGAAGGTCAATACCAGGGTCTTGAATCTGATACGGGCCATGATAGGTAGCCAGTGGAGAGAGATGAGGAGCGGGGTAACATGGGAGCGTCTGGGTAGATTGTAGACCAGGGGGGCCGCTGCGTTCTGAATCCTCTGAAGAGGGCGGGTTGCACATGCTGGGAGACCAGCGAGCAGCAATAGTCCAACTTGGAGAGGACAAGTGCTTGGACTAGCAGCTGGGTGGAGTGCTCAGAGAGGTATCTCCTGATCTTCCGGATGTTGTAGAGGGTGAATCTACACGACCGGGGGACCGCAGCAATGTGGGCCGTGAGGGAGAGCTTGTCGTCCATGGTAACCCCAAGGTCCCTGGCAGAGGATGAAGGGGTCACCGTCGCAGATCCCAGGGTGATTGAGAGATCGTGGGAGATGGAGGGGTTTAGCCGGGATGATGAGAAGTTCTGTTTTGGCGAGGTTCAGCTGGAGGTGGTGCTCGGTCATCCAGGCGGAGATATCTGTGAGGCAGGCCTCAATTCTAGCTGAGATCCCCGGATCGGTCGGGGGGAACAACAGGTACAGCTGCGTGTCGTCAGCGTAGCAGTGGTAGGAGAAGCCATGGGAGGTGATGATTGGTCCAAGTGAGGTGGTGTACAGAGAGAAGAGGAGGGGTCCAAGGACGGAGCCCTGTGGGACACCAGTGGAGAGCTGGCGACACACACACACACAGGCACACACACTCACATGCACACACTCACAGGCATACACACTCACAGGCACCCACACACACACAGGCACACAAACACACCCACAGGCACACACAGGCACACACACTCACAGGAACACACACTCACAGGCACACACACACACAGGCACACACACACACAGGCACACACAGGCACACACACACACAAACACACCCACAGGCACACACACACACATACAGGCACACACTAGTCATGCAAGCAGCTGAAAGCCTCTGGTTTGTGTGGTGATTGGGGCTGGAGGGAAGGGAGTCCAGCACTAACAGATTGCACCATCGTAAGTATGTACCTTGAGTCTCATGGAGCATGCCACTCCCTGGCTGACATTCCTGTTGTCGTGACAGTCCTGTGGTAAAGCATTAGGGGAACTATCCTCCCTAATGCTTAATACCTGCCGGTTCCAGTCAGCAGCCGTTCCAGCAGTGTTCTGCAGGAGGACATGGTTGGCTGATCCAAGCGGAGGTTAACAGCAGAGTTTCCTCCCACAGATGTTCTCTGTGTTAGAAGGGTTGCCAAGGGAACCTGACAGCTGGCCAGATGGTTCCTTTCCAGCTGTAGAAGCGACTCTGTTTCCAGAGGTTTCCAGAGGTTCAACCAGACGTCAAGACACGTCTCCACACAGTCTGCAGTGGAAAAGCCTGCCAGCCTGCCAGCCTGCCTGCCAGCCAGCCAGCCAGCCTGCCAGCCTGCCTGCCTGCCTGCCAGCCAGCCAGCCAGCCAGCCAGCCTGCCAGCCAGCCAACCAGCCAGCCTGCCAGCCAGCCAGCCAGCCAGCCAGCCTGCCTGCCTGCCAGCCTGCCAGCCAACCAGCCAACCTCCCTCCCTCCCTCCCTCCCTACCAGGTTCCTACAGGTCTGCAGGAAATCTCTCGTTCAGAAAAACGGCAGAGAACTGAAGGTAGCTTTTGAAGCCCACAGGCAACTGACTTCAGGAAATACTTGACATTTTCCAAGGAAAGCGGGATACACTGAGAAGCTGACTAGATTCACAGAACCTTCTCTCCGACATATCTCAGAGACAGAAGTTAAAACATAGGGAATCAAAGTCAATAAAATGTTTACATCCATAATGTTCACATGATGTTCAGAAGGTAAATGGACTGCATTTATATGGCGCTTTTATACCTTAGCGGCACTCAAAGCACTTTACAATGTTTGCCTCTCATTCACCCATTCATACTCACACTCACACATACCGACGGCAGCGAGCTAACATGCAAGGCGCCGGCCTGCCCATCGGGAGAAACTTCAGAGTCTTGCTCAAGGATACTTCGGCACATGACCTAGGAGGAGTCGGGGATCGAACCGACAACCTTGCGATTAACAGACAACCCTCTCTACCCACTGAGCCCCAGCCGCCCCAGAAGGTACATGGTCAACAGGTGATTCTACCTGGCTTGATGGTTCTGAAAATACAGAAACCACCAAAGGGACATTTACTGTTTGATTGTATCTTGTTTCCAACAGTGTAGAGTACTGAATGTGTCCACATTCCTGATCCACACTGGCAAAGATCTCGTCACACATACTGCAAAAAGAAAAGGAAATGGACACTTTGTATGCAATCTCCAACTTTAGGCCTTGTGTAGCTCTAGTGGTCCAGAACAAAATTCAAGTCAGGAGGCAGGGGGCAGGGGCAGGAGGCAGGGGCATCAGGGACGGGGACAGGAGGCATGGGGCAAGAGGCAGGAGGTGGATGGGTGGTTGGTTGGTGGGGATTTGGGTGGTGCATCTGGCATGGGACTAGGGCATGAGCTATGTAGCATCTGGGATTGGGACAGGGGAATCTGGGACAGGGGCAGGCGCAAGAGTCAGGAGGTGACTGGGTTGTTGGTAAGTGGGTGGGCGCTTGGTTGGCTGGGTGATAAGCCTCTTAACTGCCCCCCCCCCCATCCTGGATCATCATGTCTGTGTTTACATCTGAAACACAACCTCCAAGCACTCAGAGGACTGGGACACAACCACCATCACCAGCCGCAAACGGATCCAACTTTCATCTAATACTCTGCACCCTTCTATTCCTGAAAGCAAAATAAGACACCTTTCTTTTGTCGGGCATGACGGTGCGTCTCGCCCAGCGTCTCGCCCAGCGTCATGTGATGTGTATGGAAGATGACAAGAGCTTGAAACCAAAACAGAGCTACAGAGCTCCCCTCCAGCCTTCCTTTGTTTGGTGTCAGAGGGGGAGAAGAAGGGGGAGGATGGGATTACACACCCCCCGCGTCATCAAGCCTCTCCACAGGGGGCATTTCCTCACACACGGCATTCTGCATGTCATCCTGTATGACATGGTTGCAAAACCACATACCACATTTGTTTAACAGGCAGGGATCCCTGCAGAAGAATGCCACACATCACCAGCTAGACAGAGACACAGTGACAGGGTGACACAGTGACAGGGTGACAGGGTGGGACAGAAAAGGCTTCACAGGAACGAGCCGCCACATTCCAAGGTGAGTTTCTCTGAAAAAGAACAACTTACGCAAGGTGTCTTTGAAACAAGGTTGAGACTGTGACTTGAAATACAAGTCCAGTCTAGTCACGTAGACTAGGGTTAGGTTGGAAAGGTGCATGTCGATTTACTGGGGAGGGTATTGCTCAGTGGGAGTAAATTAATAAGTTAACTCACACCCTTAGCAAGGTAGAAAAAATCATCTTCAACCTGCAAGAGTATCAGTAATTGGTGTTTTTCCACCTCCTGCTAACCCTCCTAGCGTGGTACCACCTCCTGCTAACCCTCCTAGCGTGGTACCACCTCCTGCTAACCCTCCTAGTGTGGTACCACCTCCTGCTAACCCTCCTAGCGTGGTACCACCTCCTGCTAACCCTCCTAGCATGGTACCACCTCCTGCTAACCCTCCTAGCATGGTACCACCTCCTGCTAACCCTCCTAGCGTGGTACCACCTCCTGCTAACCCTCCTAGCGTGGTACCACCTCCTGCTAACCCTCCTAGCATGGTACCACCTCCTGCTAACCCTCCTAGCATGGTACCACCTCCTGCTAACCCTCCTAGCATGGTACTCACATGGTCGGATCCCCTGCGGAGGCCCTCGCTGTTCCTCAGCCAGCATCGGCTCAGCTCACTCAGCTCTACGATGGGCTGCACCTTCAGATGGACACAGTCTCCGGACTGACGGATCTTCTCCACAATCTCGTCCCGGCTTCGGTTCTCCACGTTGTCCCCATTGATCTCCACCAGCCGGTCTCCCGGCACCAGCCCCAAGGCCAGATCCTTGGTCCCGGCACCGGGCTCCGCAAAGTGCACCACTCGCCGGTAGAGCGTCCCGTCCGGCTGGCGGTCCAGCATGGTGGTGCGACGCAGCGAGAAGCCAAAGTCTCCAGTGTTGCGGCGCTGCAGCTGCAGCTCGCGGGGCTCCGGCACGGCCGGGGCCGTCACCGCCGGCAGACTCAGGTCCCCAGAGAACGTTTTCTCCACCAGCTCTCGGATGTGGACCGTCCGGGCGGGCGGGGGCCTACGCTGGGGGTCGAACCCCCTGCTCTCTACCTGGGGAGACGGGGCAGCAGAGCTCTGCCCGGAGGGAGAGGAGCTCTCCGAGGGACTCTCCTCCTTGCTCCTCTGGGAGAAGGAGAAGCGCTTAATCACCAGACCCATCTGGGGGTTCTGCTTGGCCAAGGCCCCAAACTTGGCAGCCCGTTCCTTCACCGAGCTGCGATGGCAGTCCAGACCGCCCTCGCCTTTGATGTCGTCGCTGGAGCTGGCTGCGCTCATCTGCCCTGCGTCCAGAACCATGCTGCCACGGGAGCTGAAGCGTTCGGCATCGATCTCTGTGAGGTTGAGTTCCGCGTTGCTGGCCACCTTGATGGGGATGGGGCTGGAGATCTCCAGCTTGCTCCTGGAGTCCCTCTTGGACCCCCCGCGGTGCAGATTGAAGAAGCCCCGTCTCACACTGATCTCCTCCAGGCTTTTCATCTCCGCCTGGGACATCCTCTCCTTCTTGTCTTTCTTCTCCTTCTTTTCCTTCTTCCCTCCATCCTTGTCTCTGTCCTTCTCCTTGTCTTTGTCTTTTTTGATCAGGTTGAACATTTTCGGCTCCTTTTATCACCCCAGGAAAGGTTTGTTTGTAAAGCAGAAGTTGACAGGATCCATATAACACTGGATCACTTCAGCTCTTCAGATTATCATCCAGAGCATCTGGACACATTGTGGATTGTCGTCCGCAGAATCGACCTGTGGAGGGAGAGAGAGGGAGCAAAACATGAGTGTTGTCGTGGTCACAGGCGTCTGCTACTGAGAGGTCCTTACAGATCTAAAGACAGGGCAGTTGATGACTCTTCATAGAGAGTTTATGGTCAAGAGTGTGACTAATGACTAACGGTATCATTTTATTACGATCATAACACACACATGATGCGTAAAATACCACAAAATGCAATGATTAGCATGTAGCCTGGGCCTCAAGATTCATGATTTTTTTTTTTACGCCAGGGATGAACACATTGAATGAATAAAGAGAGCTTGGACAGTGCAACCAAACACCTGTGTTGAAGTGAGGGTATCAAATGTTGCAGAGCCTTTCATTAAATAAAAATGGAGCTTCTTCTCTGTCAGAGAGACCATTTGAAGCACAAGTTTACAAGGTCTCATCGTGATGTTTCAGAACTGCTCTACCGGCTACTCCTTTCACTTCTCTTCTAGCTCATGAAGGGAAGTGTTCACTTAACCCCTGACCACCTTCACCACCCGAAGTTTGGGACAGCTCAGGTCAGGGGTGAACCACTGTCAATGTGGACTAAGGCGCTAGCCTTAAAAATTTGAACACATTACCCATTGCGACTATCTTTAAGTCAGGTTACAGTTTAAGCATATCAACCATGCACCCAAGACAGCCAACGCTATGAAGCATAATCTGACACGTTTGAGATTAAATATAAATAATGGATGAGTGGAGGAGACGTGCTTGCTGGACTTGTAGTCAGTCTCCGTACAGTTCGTCTGGTATGTTCTTGCATGTCTAATTCACTAAGCGTGATACCGTTTGGCAGTGAAACACTTAAACTTCGTCTACGTAAAGCATATCTACGTGAAATATAGACACTTCTTTACTTTGAGAGCACCGGCACCACAAAAAGTTATCGATCAGATCGAAATATTGCTGCACGGTGCACATGTGAACGAGGCACCTGCCCACGCACCCGGAAAGTCCCATTCATATAAGAATGATATTTTTATATGAATCCTAAGCTTCCAGCGCTTGAGGTTAGTTGTGGTAAACAGCTTTGATACACTGTCGCTTGGTTATTGTTGTAGCCGATCCTAGGCTTGTTCTTATAATGCGCTCGCTTTAAGCTGCTTTGCCCTCATTCTTTATCACACCGGTGGCTTTAGATAACAAATGGTTCCTTTCGTGGAGATGTTGCCTCTGAAGTAGATTATTATACACCTAATGTGTAATAGCATCGTCTACTTACCTCTTTGAATACTGTTGGTTGATGGTCACTCCTAATTGCAGGAGTCCGTTTAAGGGCTGTGTGTGAGATTGTGTCATAAGGGTTCAGTAGTTTAGTTGTACAGAGGCGGTGCAGAGCCGTCTACACACACAGTCCACACACATGGTAGGACGAAAGGAAATCGGTCGGCAGCGACCCCTGCTGGCGAGGTTATGCAGAGCAATATAACCGAGATAGGTGAGCAGCCACAATGTGAACGCATGTAAAATGTTCTTATTGACACTGATAATAGGCCTCACTCAATTCACTGGCGTAACCTAGTAAAAAAAGATATGAATGTTAGACCAAAATGTCACTAAAAATACAACATATTGGGTTAACCTTGAATTTTATTTGATCTACTCTTTATATCTTTATAACGTTGTTTTCAGTTCAGTGGCACAGAATTGTTTGTGACAGTGAAAGTGTAATATCAGTCCGACAAGCAGCAGAAATAACAGCTCAATCAATTTTGTACAACATTTGTTTGCCAGGATTGAAAAGTGCCTGGATTGTAATAAGTAGCACAGAAAAGAAACATAATAAAACACCAAACAAAACATGCACCATAGAATTTATAGAATCAACTTACAGTAAGTCGTCATGCCCAATATATATTCTTACTGTATACATTTCCATGTCCATCAGTTACTTCACTCATGATACTATCTTTTCAAATGTCACTTCTGTTGTCCTTCCTTGTTTGACTCAGAGAGGGAAACTGAATACATTTCAGAATATTCCTGAACACAAAGTATTATTCAGTTGATATTGCAGACATTTAGAAACATTGCACCTTTTTATGTTGTATAGTTCTAGCTCTGTTGAGCACATTCATCAATGACAGCCACACATTTTATCAAAGTTTCTCTAGATTTGAATAAAGTGACATTTGATTCCAAAGATAACCAAAACAACATATATTCTCACAGTTTAAATGATAATAAGGATTATAATGTGACAATGCCTGTGCATGCTCATGCTGTTGTTGTTTTTTAATCATATCTCGAATGTACTGATATGGATATGGTATGGACATGAGAATATTAACTAATGTATTTCTCTTAAAGAAGACCATACAGGCACTGTGCTGGTGTCTAAGTACTCCTAGCATGGAATACCTAAAGATTCACTGCAAAAGGCTCAAAGGACAGTTGCTTTTGCACTCTTACTGTAAACATGTTTAAACCAAATCTTCAGATAAACAAACGCAATCAGAGGAAGAAGCAAAAGAGAAATATAAAAAGAGAAAAAAAAGAAAGAAAACAGAAGACAGTTTACAGCCAGGACTTTTTCCCTCTCCCCAGCCTGCTCATGCCGGCCAGCTTGGTCTTGGTGCGCTCCTTCTCGTCCGGACTCCTTCTGGAGGTGTACTCCACTGTGGAGTCCGTCTGGAAGGAGATGGCGGGGGCCCTGCTGCTCTTCTCCTGGGACATTGCTGTGGGCGTCTGGAGGACCACCCGGCCCCGTAAGGAGTGTGTAAGCTGCAGAAGCAGGGGGTTGTGATGGGCGTACAGCCCCACGCGCTCCAAAGGGTCCCTCTCTGCCTCGCAGCAGGTGGAGCAAGCAGAGCACAGCACCCGGAAGATGTAGACCCAGCCCAGGTAGTGCAGCTCCACGATGTTGAGTACAAAGCAGCCCAGGCTGATGCTGAACATAAAGTTAAGGAAGATGGTCTTCTCTGTGGCGCGGGACACGAAGCAATCAGTCCGATTGGGGCAGGGGTAGGTTTCACAGCGGAACAGGTGCGGCACCTCGAACCCAAACAGGTAACACTGCCCCACCAGGAAGGTTATCTCCATGATGGAGCGCAGCACCACGTGGATGATGTAGATGAGCAGGACCTGGCTGGAGAGCTGGGTGGGGTCCTTCCCCACCTCCCTCAGCTCCTCCTCCAGCAGGCTCTGCTCCACACACTCCCCCTCCTGTGCGCCCCACTCCTCCAGGTAGCAGGGCTGGTACCTGGGGCTGCCACTCTCCAGGGCCGCGTCCTCATCCAGGCCCACCTGTTTGGCCCTCTCGCGGGCCACCTCCTGGACCTTCTCGATCTCCAGCTTCTCGTCCTTGGCGATTTTGTGCAGCACGTAGACGATGTAAAAGATGGAGGGGGTGGAGACGAGGACGATCTGGAAGACCCAGAAACGCAGGTGGGAGACAGGGGCGAACGTGTCGTAGCACACGTTGTTGCAGCCAGGCTGCAGGGTGTTGCAGGTGAACTTGGACTGCTCGTCGCTGTAGACGGCGTCTCCCACCAGGGTGACCAGCAGGATGCGGAAGATGAGCAGCATGGTCAGCCAGATCTTGCCGATCACGGTGGAGTGGTTCTGCACCTCCGTTAGGAAGCGGCCAAGAATTGACCAGTCTCCCATTTCTGAGGGAACACGCAGAAGACCTACTGTAAGGCAGCAAAACTACTTTTATGGATTATGATTAAAACAATCATGTTAACAATAACCATGACATACGATATGACCTGTAAACAAGTTTTGTTATTACATCTCATGTATTAACAAAGAGATCTTTGTTAATCTCATTCTCATTCTCATCCACGGTTTGTATCAGCATCATATTAATTCAAGAGTTTTGACAAATGAAGGTTAATTAACGGGGCATTGAATGCTTATTATTGGATATGTGGTGCCCACAGTGAATAGGGCTCATGCTCAGCCTCACCTGAATAACCAGATCCATGAAACCTTAAGATATGTCAACACATTATTTAAATCCTACATTCAAATGAGGGCGTCTGAATTCTGGCGTCTCTGTGAGGGGACTAGTTTACTCTGTCGAGGTCAACTGTCAAAACACAAGATTCTAAACTACATATTGCCAATAATCTATTAACTCTGTTTTTCTCAAAACAAATGAGGTTTTACTGCTTGATAAAACGTTTTGTTTTTTTATTGTTTTTAGTATGTAGCTGACACTATTTATATATACTTTTATTAATTTACACATTTTTACACTCTAACTTGGTTGGGTGCAAACACTAATCCAAGGCACGTTTACACTGTGAAGAAATATGAACACTTACTAACAAATAGTAAGAGAATAAACCCTTTCTATTTTCCCCTGACAGAAACAAAACCGATTTCTCCCTGATTCTGTAAATATGTCCCTTCACTCTCGCTATTCAACAACCGCTCTTGGGGAGCAGAACCACTGTGTGGACTGCCTTTGTACAAATGCAAAAAGAGCTGAAACCACACAAACAACCGCAATGAATGATTTTTGGAGAAACCTACCTTTGGAAAATTTGTCTCTTTCCGATCCAAAACTGGAAAAATGCCAAAGCAAGCAATCTGCATAACTATATATGAAGTGGGAGCAGGTTGGTGGAGGTGTTGGAGTCTATTGAGCTGCATGAAGGCAGAACAGGCTGACCACACATATTCTCTAACTCCATCTGAAACCCTCTTTGTACTGTATGCAACACAAAGGCTTTCAATGTACAGTGGGGGGGCACCTTTCTGAACTGCCGTTCACAGTCGAGCACAGAGTTCAAAGAACGTGCTGGAAAAAAATGTCAACAATACTGCTTGGTAACAGACCTAACCCTAACCATAACAGGGCTTCTGCCTGCCTGCTTTACAGAGCAGGGCTGGTTAGGGTTAAGACCATCAGATACATGATCATGTCAGATTGTTTACTCAACAGGGTAGGTCATTTGAATTGGGAAAAATCCTGTGTAAACATAGTGACAATTTACCCAAATGGTGTATTATTTGATGACAGTAGCCTGTAACAAAGACTGAAATGTAATCAATAATACAAGAGTAGTACCCACAGCCTTTCTCACCACAATAACACAACCATGTCTTCCTCTAAAGAATTATCTTTGAAGTATTTATCAAGAGATTAAGGTATTCTTACCCAATCATTTAAAAAGTGGTTATTGAAAAGGCAGGCATCATTGCAATAAAGGTGGTTGTGGCCTTGACTGGAGGGTCAAGGCCTCTATCAGAACCCTGGCACAGAATGTGGATGTGGAACGTTCTGATTGTGTTGAATCAGGAAGTGAACCACGACACTGGTCCTTATGTTGCACCGCAAATACGTTCCTCAACAATTTCCACTCACGTCTAAGCAGATATACTAGTACCTCATCAAATTCCATTTGAGTAACTTGTGTGTGTGTGTGTGTGTAGCCGGATCCCGATTTAAAGTACCCTGAAACCGGACCTAGGGCGGTCATGCAGTCAGTATAATAAATAGATGATCAAAACGCCAAAACAAAATTATCTATAAGATTGTATCCCAACATTTCCCAAAAGGCAATAATGGATTTCAACTGTCATCCTATTATTTTATATTGTACAACTGTGCTTTCTTGAATATCATTATTGTGTTGTATTAAGTTAATATATAATCACTTCTTGGAAAATTAGAAGCCATTAAGAATTGGATCGATTACAACGTGCATTGAAAGAGATGGGCTAGGGAGAAGCCTAGAAAGAGGTTCGGGTTAGGCGATGACACGAATGACTGAACTTTGCCCCCGTGTGTTGTGAAGATTACACTGCACCAGAAAATGTTTCAGTGTTTGAATTTTCAAAAGGATAAGCGTATAAGAGGGGAAAAAATAATGTTTTACTGCCGCATGTTTCTCGTATTACTTGGAATTGTTTTTCCCTAGTCTTTTCGTTTAGCCTATCATCGCTGATATGTTTAACAATAACTTTCAAGCGAAAGTATAAGTTAGGGGAAATAATACCACTCTAGTTGTTTGTAACTGGTGAATCAAAGCACTATTAAAGAATTAAATAGAACATAAATCGCGCGGGTTCAAATATCAGACCACATGCGACAGCTACTCCGCAATTGATCGACTCTGCCATTTATTGAATGCCCGCTGCAGAACCAGGCAACACATCTTCATAGGGGTGTCTAATCCCAAAAAAGAACTAATAGTGGGATAATCAAACTACTTTGCATACATTTTGGTAACCGTTTCAACATTAGGTCAAAACTGTCGATCATATTGAAAACAACTGCTTAGAACATGAATGCTTGCTCCCCACACGCACAGTACTGTCAGTATTCCCCTAAAACGCACTTGACGTGGTTCAGTCCGAGGGTTACAGGAAGTTGTAGCAGCTGCCATGTTTGGCTGCTTTGTTGTAGGTTTCTTGTAGGTTTCCTGCAGATTTTTTTAAGTGTTGCAATGGAACCTAGCTGGAGCACATTCTTATTTCAGGTAAGTGAACCCGGATGAGCTGAAATTAAGACAATTGATAGAATAACTTTGGAGAACTGAAGACATTCGCAGTGTGACGGTTTTTAAATGTGTAATTTTAAGTAGAGCTATCCAAGCACAACAATGGTACATCAATCCCAGGCTTCCAGCTGTGAGGCTAGGGCATGACGCTAGGAAAAAAATCAGTTCTCTTCTCTCTTTTCTCGGGTTTTAAACGTACCTGATGCTTTGAGAAAACTCTGAATGCGTTCAGCTTTATTTGATGAATAACTTCGAGGCTTTGTTTGTGTTTCCTAAGTTAGGTTATGTGATAAAGACCGCAAACATGAGCGATCATTCGAAGGCTTGTGGAACGCCACCGTAGCGAGCAAGCCAGACTTGTTTTTTTCATTCACACTGGGAGAACCGTTGATCCGATTTTCAGCCCGGAGATAAAGGAAATGTTTTGCATGAACAATCGATAGCTAACGTGAGTTAATCAGCACATTAATTTTTAGTAGAATGAATACCGATGCCCCTTTCTAAAGTCAGAGATGAACTTTTTCCCATCCCTCTATAAATTGCTAGGAGTAGCATAGCTAACCTTACCATGTACTAGCACTGCTAGCGAGCTTTAGCTTCATGGTTGAACAGTGCGGACCGCGGGCAGAGTGGAATGCGAACTATGCGCGTACATGAAAGCAGTTATTTCTCCATTCAGAATTGTGTGCAACATAATAGGACGAATGAGAATGCATCCATTTTACTGGCTAAATACAGCAACGACCTCGCTATTATAAAGCTCTATTTATCTTATTTGATCGTTATTGTGGCTCATAAGAGAAGTGGCGCTTGTAGCTTAGCTACCTTGATTTCTTAGCTAGCTAGGCTAGCAATACCATTATGCAACATGTTTAGATGGCTATTCTTGTCATTGGCATGCATTCAAGCAAAGTTTGAGTTTACATCATGTGTTGCACGGCACCTGTGTAGTCATTCAGCCTTACTTGTGCCTGTATAAATAGCGATACACCTCGCCAAAAAGTTATGCAATTATATTGTACATATAGTTAAAGCTAGCTAGCAATATTTTAGCTTGGTTGGCCTGCTTGTTACTCCATGAGTGTATGTAATTTGTGTCTTCACAAGGATCCAAGTAGGATATTCGGAAGAATTATGACCCCCCCCCCTAAAATCTGAGTTAATCATTTCCTCAACATTTTCCAGCGACTGGTGTGCTCAAACAGTGCAGTGTCTCCCTGGCCAGCACTGGGTCAGTTTAACGGTGTCTGCTGTCCCTGCAGCCGGTCTGCAGGAGGCAAAATCGGAGCAACCTGATCCCTCTACCCCCACCCCCTCAAGTAGCACAGGACTGTGTCTTGAAAAAGATTTTCTTTCTCTTCTCTCTTGCTCTAAACTAGACAATTCAAATATCTACCTGCTGATGGTTGGAGGTCTGTAATCTGCAACTCTGCTTTTGTTAGATGATTAAAGATACAAAAGGTTTGTAATGTTTCTGCTCAGAGAGGATATAAGTAATCGTTGTAGCATCATTTCAAAAGAAAAGCACAAAAAAAGATAATGAACCCAAGCTGCTCACATTTATTTCTTTTGTCATATGAATGACAATGCATGATGCAGAACTGAGTAGTCCTTCTCTGATCCGTAGGTGGCAGGATGTGAGTCAGGGGGTGAAAGTTAAATGTTCCTTCATGTCTCCCACACAGCTGTGAGCCGTTGTGAATCATCCTGATGATGATTCATTCTCGCTTCACTCTCAAACTGAAGGACCTCCTGGGAACATGTGGACTGGGCATGTTTAGCTGGTCAGCTTAATTGTTCTGTGTGTGTGTGTGTGTGTAGACGATGCAACTTTTGTCGTACCCTGGTTAGATTCAGTGACTCACTCACGATTCAGTGACCCACTCTAGATTCAGATGACTAGGAACAAAGATCTGCTGGTGTATTTGTATCACAGCCATCTCCCTCACAGGAATACTGGTGCTGTGTGTTGGCTGGTGCAGCCGGTATGAGTCACACCAAACACCTTCTTGAAGTCCTCACTCATTGATCTCATTGATGTTGGCAGCACGGCTGCTTGGTAATAAGCCAGGCTATGGCCTGAACGACCTTCCCCTGTATGACCCACTCACAGGTGAAGACATGAATACTCAACTGTCCCATTTAATCATGAAGACCTGCTTTAGCTTACCAGATGTGAATCACCTCCAGTTGTAGCCTTCAGTAGAAATAACTCAGTACTGGAGTTCCATGTGCTCGTACAAGTGAACATCTGGAAATGAGTTTGTTTCAGAAATAATGTTCAGGTGTGTTCTGCTGAGCTAACACAAGGTAGTTTGGCAGACATGTGTCAGGAATGTATTATAAGACCATTAATGTCAGACCTTGTTAAAAAAGAGAAGAAAATGTAAAGCCTTGTGATGTGGTACTTTGGTACCCAACAGTTAAAACTTGCAGATTGTGACCAAGGTACAAATGAGTGCAATTTCACGATCTTTATCTTCTGCTTGTATTTATCTCTCTCACAACTCTATATTCAGCAGAACTCTGCTTGTGTCATGGAAGCTGGTCTGGGTTGAGCGGCGTGCAAGTCTCATGTGGCTACTGTTCCCTGGCTTCCATCTTGATGTTATTTACTTAGAAGTGACCCAGCCTTCAGAGCACATTTGGATCAAACTGGTCATAGTGGCGTGAAGACGCAGCAGGCTGCAGACCCAACACCGCTGTCCTGGGGCCGGCTTGTCTGAAGGGGCCTGGCTGATCACTCCCTTCCCCCTCCCTCCCTCTCTCCTTGGGCCGGCGAGCGGGCAAGCGGTGATGACGAGGACAGTAATCCTGGAACGTGGTGAGACAGGCAGGTCCTCAGACAGGCAGGTGGTGAGACAGGCAGATGCTCAGACAGGCAGGTGGTGAGACAGGCAGGTGGTGAGACAGGCAGGTGGTGAGACAGGCAGGTGCTCAGACAGGCAGGTGCTCAGACAGGCAGGTGGTGAGACAGGCAGGTGGCGAGACAGGCAGGTGGTGAGACAGGCAGGTGCTCAGACAGGCAGGTGCTCAGACAGGCAGGTGGTGAGACAGGCAGGTGGCGAGACAGGCAGGTGGCGAGACAGGCAGGTGGCGAGACAGGCAGGTGCTCAGACAGGCAGGTGCTCAGACAATAGAGGCTGTTGGGCTCAGTGGTGTTCTCACCGAGTTCCCAGGTCCCCCTTGGTCTGGGGATGGAGTGTGTGTGTGTGTGTGTGTGTGTGTGTGTGTGTGTGTGTGTGTGTGAGAGAGAGAGAATGAATGTGTGTGTGTGAGAGAGAGAGAATGCGTGTGTGGAGAAGCGCAGCCCCTATCCCAATGAATAGAGGAGCCAAATCAGCGAAGACGTGTACAAAGACCCCCTGTTGGGCAGTGAGTGCATCTCTGGACAGATTTGTGTCTCTCACAACAGGGCAGACGGAATAAGGAGCAGAATGTGGGATTCATTTTTCTGTTCTCCCCCCTCCCCCCTCTCGCTAGCCCTGTCAGATGGATGGCTGAACCTGAAAGGCAGGGTCAGGTATTTAACCTTGCCCTTTCGTGCTGCGGAAGAGAACGAAGTTGTCTTAATTGTGCCCCCACCCTTTCAGTATAATGTTTGCACTGGGTATAGGGTGCTTTGAATCCAGTGGTAGCCTTTGATTGAAAATAGTTTTGTAAGTCTATCGTTGTGACGACTCAGATGAGTCTCCTCTACCTCCCTATTGGTCTCAGTTTGAAACTGCTGTGACCAATGGGAGGGTTCCATTCCCGGGGCTGTCTGGAAGATAGGGTGTACCCCAAGCTCAACTCCACATGTAACTGTCACTGTCTGTTGGGGTCTTCCCTGGTTTAAGATGCTCCATTGAGCAGCCATAATGACCCCTAACAGGCGTGATCGCTGCTCATTGTGCTCAGCGACCTTCTGCCTCTGCTGCTGATTGGGGTTTAGGACTGTTGCTGTTGCAGACTCCACCCCCCTGAAGGAGCTGTGACACGCTGGCCCACTTCCTGTCCTGGTCAGGGAGCCGTCTGTGGCCGAAGAGCTACGTTCCCGGATGTCTAAACCCTACGCCTAGGCCCTAGAATTATGTTTATTTTTATTTTTTTCCTTCAATCATAACTGCTCCTTTTAGCACTGTGTGTGTGTGTGTGTGTGTGTGTGTGTGTGTGTGTGTGTGTGTGTGTGTGTGTGTGTGTGTGTGTGTGTGTGTGTGTGTGTGTGTGTGTGTGTGTGTGTGTGTGTGTGTGTGTGTGTGTGTGTGTGTGTGTGTGTGTGTGTGTGTGTGTGTGTGTGTGTGTGTGTGTGTGTGTGTGTGTGTGTGTGTGTGTGTGTGTGTGTGTGTGTGTGTGTGTGTGTGTGTGTGTGTGTTTCTCTACCTAAAAGGCAGCTGCCGGTATCTTCTGCGGCGTGCTGCTGTAGTGAGTCAGATTTGGAGCGCTTGTTTCGTCTGCTCAGAGCAGACGACCAGACTACTCAAACGCTGCATGGGATTATTTATTAATGTCAGTAGATGTGGGTAGCTCCCCCAGTTTGACGTCACTAACCTTCTCCCTCAGCGGGGACCCTTTGCGCCGCCCGCTGTGCACAACCAGGCGCTCTCTTCCCTGAAATGGACAGATTTAGCAGCGCGTCCAGGCTTCTCCCCAAGCTGCTTTCTGATTGGCCAGGAGACGGTGGCTGTCGTTTTCTGACATGCTTTAGTGTAGCTGGTGATGGCTGAGATTTGTCGTGGCGGTTTGACAGGGTGGGTTCCTGCGGCTCAGCCAGATTTCCCCCTGGCTTCCTGTCACGTGACATGTGAGTGCTGTAGATGGAGAGCGTGTGGTTTCACAATCACAACCACAGACCCCATGCCGTCACACAGCGCCCAGCTAGACCGAGGACGTTTAAAGCAGGATGCTCACTGTATTTGTTATGGCGGGTATAGATCATTGGTGTTAGACTGTGGGTCAAGAGGTTGCTGGTTCAAATCCCACCCCTCTTAGAATAAAAGCATCTGAGATGGAGGTCTTCCAGGATGTAGCTGAGCTTGTGGGTCTGCTGGTGTTCAGGAGGTTAGCTGAGCTTGTGGGTCTGCTGGTGTTCAGGAGGTTAGCTGAGCTTGTGGGTCTGCTGGTGTTCAGGAGGTTAGCTGAGCTTGTGGACTGCTGGTGTTCAGGAGGTCAGGCTGCTGTTTCGGCTGGTTCCCTCCCACAGTCACATGACGAAGCAACAACATCATGGAAGGGGATCATTTTTCCAACAACAGATTTAGATTTTTCAGCAGCAGGCTGTTTGAGTGACTGGCTAATGACAGAGTCAGGGCCTATTTCCGTTCCTGTAGAAACACCCACAGTCACTGACCCTGGTTGGTTTTTGCCTGATTCATCATGTACATGCAGCAGGCTGTTATACAGCACATCAGCAGGCTATGGCACAGCAGATCAGCTATCAGGCTAATTGGCCCAAGATGGGTGTTTTCTTTAAACCATTAACCGTTTTAAGTGTTTTTTTAAGTGCCTGTGCTCTCCTGTGTGTGCTGGGGGTCTGTGTTCTCCTGTGTGTGCTGGGGGTCTGTGTTCTCCTGTGTGTGCTGGGGGTCTGTGCTCTCCTGTGTGTGTGCTGGGGGTCTGTGCTCTCCTGTGTGTGTGCTGGGGGTCTGTGCTCTCCTGTGTGTGCTGGGGGTCTGTGCTCTCCTGTGTGTGCTTGGGGGTCTGTGCTCTCCTGTGTGTGCTGGGGGTCTGTGCTCTCCTGTGTGTGCTGGGGGTCTGTGCTCTCCTGTGTGTGCTGGGGGTCTGTGCTCTCCTGTGTGTAAAGGGCTGCTGGTACTGCACTGGCCCTCGCGCTCCCAGACGCCACACATGCAGAATGACTCACTGTCTATTTCTGTGTTGCTACAGACAGTGTCCCTCTCTCTCTCTCTCTTTCACCCCTTTCTCTTGCACTCACTCTCCCTTTTTCTCTTGCACTCAGTCTCCGACTCCCTCTCTCCTTCCTCTGTAGTGATGTGTTTGGTGGATGTCCCTAACTTCAGAAAGGCTCGCTGTCAAAGCAATACCAAATCTCAGAATTTGGAGAGCAGCGGTGGTTCTGAATCTCCTGATGTTGTGCAAACACTCTGACGGGCCAGCGGTGTTGAGCAGCGGCCATGTCGCGCTCGTCCGAGCGGCAGTGACCTGAAGCTGGGACTAGAAGTTGTTGCACAGCTCACGTCAGGTTCTTCCCAGCCACATGAACCAGTCGGACGACACAAACACAGCCCAGCCTAATGCTACATTCATATCCTGCCTAGTTATTTTCTCAACGTGAGCTGTTATATAAAAGGGGAATGTGAAGATGTAGGCTAATCTCTTAGTGCAGAGTTGTGTAAACCCAGAACAGCCTACACGCTGAGGTTAACTTGCCTGCTGTACCAGCTGTGACCTGTGGTGAGGTCCTATTGCAACAAACACTTTCTTTTTTCCTATGTAGCGAGAAGCCCTTTAGAAAAAGTGATCTGTTCTGATTCGGTTTCCTACTAGTGACTGACCTGCATACCTGTGTGACTAATATGCGTAGCTGTGATATCCCATGAGGTACCTGTGTGACTGATCTGCATACTGTGTTGTGTCTGCAGCAGGCTAATGAAGCCCTCCACCACCAGCACCAGGTGGCCCAGAACAGCTTGCTGCCGCTGCTCAACTCCGGCGCAGAGCCCGTGGACCAGAAGCCCATCCTGCCCATCCCACTGGACCAGAAGCCCCCGGCCAGCGCCGCAGAGCTGCTGAAGGACAATGTTGCGAGCGGCGGGGGGCGGGGGCCCATGCCCGTGGTGAAGAAGGAGCACAAGAGCAAGACCCCCTTCATCTGCGGCTACTGCAACAAGGCCTTCCGGGACAGCTATCACCTGCGGCGCCACGAGTCCTGCCACACCGGCGTCAAGATGGTGTCCAGGCCCAAGAAGACGGCGCAGACGGCGCCCACCATGGTGCCCCTCATCTCCACCATGCCCCGCGAGAATAACGCCCCCTCCTACATCTCCACCATCGCCGGCATCTTCACCACAGCCACCACCTCGGTCTCCTCCGGCTCCAGTATCATGACGGCCGCCTCCATGATCAACGTTCCCCAGCAGGGAGGCCCAAAGAAGCCCCCCAAGCCCGTGAAGAAGAACCACGGCTGTGAGATGTGTGGGAAGGCCTTCCGAGACGTGTACCACCTGAACCGCCACAAGCTGTCCCACTCGGACGAGAAGCCCTTCGAGTGTCCCATCTGCCAGCAGCGCTTCAAGAGGAAGGACAGGATGACCTACCACGTGCGCTCGCACGACGGGGGTGTGCACAAGCCCTACGTCTGCTCGGTCTGCGGGAAAGGCTTCTCCAGGTAGGCTCTCAGCCCCGCCCTCACCAGACACTCACCCAATCACAGCCCAGCCCCGCCCTCACCAGACACTCACCCAATCACAGCCCAGCCCCGCCCTCACCACATACTCACTCACCCAATCACAGCCCCACTATGTATACTTGCTTTATAATAATAATAATAAATCCCATATATTTGAGATGTGCTTTAATGTTTGTTTATATTTAACATTTAGTCATTTAGCAGACGCTCTTATCCAGAGCGACTTACAGTAAGTACAGGGACATTCCCCCGAGGCAAGTAGGGTGAAGTGCCTTGCCCAAGGACACAACATCATTCGGAACGGCCAGGAATCGAACCAGCAACCTTCTGATTAATAGCCCTATTCCCTAACCGCTCAGCCATCTGACTCACTTATATAATCGTTTCTAACTTTTTCCATGTTTGTTGTGCTCACTAATGAAAGACACCCAGGTTCTGGTTCTGAGAATCTAGGAAAACTAGAGAACCGAGGAAACAAACAAACTGTGCTCCACATTCAGGTCGATGGTAGACTGCTGTTCACGGACTGAAGTATGACTTTAACCTCTGAATCGTCAGGGCCCATCTGTGTGGAGTGGTGGCTGTGTGGCCATCTGGTGTCCAGTCTGACGCTCCCATTGGCTGCAGCTTCCTGATTCCTTGCAGGGCTGAATGCTCCCGCTCTTTGCAGTCCCTGCAGCAGCGTGTTCAAACATCAGCGCTCTGCACAGTACAAACTCCAGAGTTCCCTTCTCCAGGGGAAGGGGGGGGGAGCCGGGCTGGGAGGGGGACAGAGGGAGGAGGGAGGGCGGCTGCTTTGATTGGCGCGTCACGCTGTGGTTCCTGCCCGCCTGGGCCCCCCCCCCCCCCTCCCCAGGGAATGCCATGAAAACCGGGAGAGAGAACCCTGGGATTTCCTCTTACTCACTCTGAATAGCTGCCCCAGCCAGCCTGCCCCAGCCTGCCTGCCTCACCTCTGCGCTGTGTCCAGGCTGTGTCCAGGCTGTGTCCAGGCTGTGTCATGGAAGCACTCAGACCTCCTTTCTTTTCAGAAGGAGCTCACTGGAAGATGGCCTCTTTCAGTGTTCAGCGCCACATCCCGTCCCTGATCCCAGCGATGCGTCACTGGGTTTTCGGATGTTGTGTGGAGCATTCATGAGCATGAGTCACAGGAAGGTGAAGCCATGGGGGTTTTATCTGGCTAGCTTCACACAAAGGTTCATAACCTCCCTGGGAATGTGTTTAGTGGTTAGCTGTGGTGAAAGGTCTGTCTGAGGCACAGTAGTGCTGGAGGCTTCTGTGCGTGGCTCATGGTGTCTGGGAGGGTTGAAGGGTGGAGAAACTAAAGTGAAAAGTTGCCACAGATAAAACAAAACTTGCTGTGGAGATGGGTGTCCCTGGTCTCTGAGCCCCAGGGCTTCTGGCCCAGGTGTGTCTGATCACAGTAACAACATCCTCACCTCTGCCCTCCATCCTGCCGTCACCAGGCATGCTGGCCATCCCTACTATGGAGCCTGAGAATGTGTCTGAGCATGTCTGAGGCATCAGCGCTCTGTCTGGGAGCGGCAGCGGCGCTCTGTCTGGGAGAGGCAGCGGGGCTCTGTCTGGGAGAGGCAGCGGGGCTCTGTCTGGAAGCGGCGCTCTGTCTGGGAGCGGCAGCGGCGCTCTGTCTGGGAGCGGCAGCGGCGCTCTGTCTGGGAGCGGCAGCGGCGCTCTGTCTGGGAGCGGCAGCGGCGCTCTGTCTGGGAGCGGCAGCGGCGCTCTGTCTGGGAGCGGGGCTCTGTCTGGGAGCAAGGCTCAGAGGGAAAGATGGCGCTCGGCTTTTCTCCTTCAGTAACAAAGCCTCCGTGGCTGTCGATCTGCCTTAAAACCCCCCCTCCACCCCCCCTCCCCGCGCCAGTGCCGGGGAGAGAGCAAGGCAGCCTGTGGGCTCTGAGATGGTGTGCTGCTGAGCTAAATGAGGCCTTGGGGAGCCGTGGTGGCGGCCCAGCTCCACTTGGAAAGGTCACCAGGGAAACGAACGTGTGTGTGTGTGTGTGTTAAGATGTAAATTCTGGAGAAGGCAGGCCGGAAAGAGTCACAACAATTATGAAAAGGGTTGACTCGGTTTTATTAGCTCGACGTCGGATCATGCCACCAATCCACAACAGAGTGGCTAGCATGAGTGAAGACTCTCTTACAAGAGTGCTTAAATACAGTATCTGGACATGTTCAAACATAGAATGCACAGAATCGCATCCTTAACGGGTCTTCAGTGGTCAGTACACTGATACACTAGAACGTTCAGCAGGTGAAGTGGTCGTTAATCACATAAGCCTTATTTGTACATGATTTTCCTCACTGTCTCCCCACTGTCTGGACTGCATGCTATATTCTGCTCAGAGGGAGCCTTGCTGTATGACCTCTTGACCTTACAGAGACACAAGCTGTACATGTACCCAGAAACTCTGCCTTACAGTGTGTGTGTGTGTCGTTCTGCAGCGAGATTGTAAACTGTATTTTCTTTCCTTTCCAGGCCAGATCACCTTAGCTGCCACGTGAAGCATGTCCACTCCTCAGAAAGACCGTTCAAATGTCAAGTAACGGTAAGAGACCTGTGTGAGCCGGATGAGAGCAGGCAGGGCCAGGTGCATGATGGGATGAGAGCAGGCAGGGCCAAGTGCATGATGGGATGAGAGCAGGCAGGGCCAGGTGCATGATGGGATGAGAGCAGGCAGGGCCAGGTGCATGATGGGATGAGAGCAGGCAGGGCCAGGTGCATGATGGGATGAGAGCAGGCAGGGCCAGGTGCATGATGGGGTGAGAGCAGGCAGGGCCAGGTGCATGATGGGGTGAGAGCAGGCAGGGCCAGGTGCATGATGGGATGAGAGCAGGCAGGGCCAGGTGCATGATGGGATCTGTTTTTGGCATGGGGATGGGAGCCTGCTGGCTATATGACTAGATTGCTGACCCCTGTGCCCTGCAGGCCTGCACCTCTGCCTTCGCCACCAAAGACCGACTCCGCTCCCACATGATCCGACACGAGGGCAAGGTCACTTGTAACATCTGTGGGAAGATGCTGAGTGCCGCCTACATCACCAGCCACCTGAAGACTCACGGACAGGCCAACTTCAACTCCTGCAACAAAGGTATGTAACCCCTACCCCATCACACCTGATGTCTCCCTGCATACTGGGGGGCAGAGGCCGGAGCCAGGCCACAGCCTGTGACCCCCCCCTAGCTCTGAGGTCCCAGGGCCAGGCCACAGCCTGTGACCCCCCCCTAGCTCTGAGGTCCCAGGGCCAGGCCACAGCCTGTGACCCCCCCCTAGCTCTCCCGGCAGGCAGAAGCTCATCATGTGACCAGTGCAGACTTGGACCTCTCTCCATGCTGACACACCCAGAAGAGTCTGTTCTCTCCACCGTGTGTTTGCCTTTCCTTCATGTGGTGTTTTACTCGTCAATAATCCAGTCTGTCGCAGCACATTTAAATTTAGTCATTTAGCAGACACTCTTATCCACAGCGACTTACAGTAAGTACAGGGACAGGCAAGTAGGGTGAAGTGTCTTTCCCAAGGAAACACCATCATTTGGCACGGCCAGGGAATCGAACCAGCAACCTTCTGATTACTATACCGATTCCCTAACCTCTCAGCACCCCGGCGGAGCGTTAAACTAGAGCTGGGTGTGTGGGCTCATCTGATGACATGTATTCTAGTTGACAGAAGTGGTTAACCTGTGGCAGAAATCTGTTCTCAATTGAAAGTGCTTTCAGCAGTTGTTTTGTATTGTGCGCAGAGGGAAGTGGATCTCAAGTGATATCTGACTACATATCCCACTTGCTGCTTTCATGTGTGCAGCTCATCAGGAAGTAGAGCTCAGAGATACAGCAGAGATATGCCTCTAGTCTCTCTCTAGTCTCTCTCTTGTCTCTCTAGCCTCTCTCTAGTGCCTCTCTGGTCTCTCTCTGGTCTCTCTCAAGTGTATCTCATTAGCTGGATGTTAGGTTTCATGAACTTGAGTCCAGAGATTACTTTGTGTTACTGCTCAGCTTATTTTAAATGGACTATACCACCTGAGTGCTCATTCCTGAACAACCCAATAACCCCTTCCTCCCTCAGCTGCCGTGTGTGTGTGTGTGTGTGTGTGTGTGTGTGTGTGTGTGTGTGTGTGTGTGTGTGTGTGTGTGTGTGTGTGTGTGTGTGTGTGTGTGTGTGTGTGTGTGTGTGTGTGTGTGTGTGTGTGTGTGTGTGTGTGTGTGTGTGTGTGTGTGTGTGTGTGTGTGTGTGTGTGTGTGTGTGTGTGTGTGTGTGTGTGTGTGTGTGTGTGTGTGTGTGTGTGTGTGTGTGTGTGTGTGTGTGTGTGTGTGTGTGTGTGTGTGTGTGTGTGTGTGTGTGTGTGTGTGTGTGTGTGTGTGTGTGTGTGTGTGTGTGTGTGTGTGTGTGTGTGTGTGTGTTCGTCTCCATCTCTGAATCCCCCACATGTGGTACTGATATCTGGGAGATCTGAATCGTACATGGTAGTCTTGTGTAGTTACTTAGACGTAGAACACAAGATGTTTCCCCGCATGTAGACTCCTCCTCCTAAGGCCGTCCACGCAGCTGGAGACCCCCAGAAGGAGCATGCTGCCTGTGGTAGAAACATCCTCCATATCCTCCCCCTGGAGACACTGGGTGTGTTTGTTTTGGGCTCCTGGGCCACCTGGAGTTGGGCCTTCAGCCTGCGGGTTTGGAAACAGACACACCCAGTGGCCCAGCCCAGCCCAGCGGCCCTGGCTAGCCTGCAGGCTGTTATAACCCGTGTGTCTGTATTTCTGAATAGGGAGCTGGCAGTGGAATTCCTCAGGGGCACTGAAAGGTAATAACATAACGTAGCCGTGTGTGAACCAACCCCTCCCTCTTGGAGCACACAATGTCACACACTGAGAATGAAAGGATGCTTTTAGATGGAACAACACAGCAGGTAGCAGCAGTGCTAGCGGCAGTTAGGAACTGCTCTTTCAAACATTGCATCATCTTTGCATCTGTGTTCTGTCATCTTGTAAGGGTTTACTTGTGCCAACATGAAATCTAAACATCCAAACAAGATAGGCGGGTGTTTAAGATCCTAATGCTTTAATATTACATGTAAGGCTTATTTCAGTCAGAATGCTGTTATATTTGCATGGTGCGTGGTAGTAGCCCTTAGTTGCGTTGAGGTGTTAAATAAGACAGCATTGAGATGATAATAAGACAGTGGTTCATAATAGTTGTTGTGGTCAGGAGCCCAGCTGTATGTCAGCATGCTACATGTATGAGCGATGACACGCCCACGAGGAGAAAGGACTGCAGAATATCTGGAACACTGTTTTGATAGCACCTCAGAGCAACACGATCTAATGTCCTTCTAAACAGCATCCCTCCATGTGGTGGCAGGTGGCCTGAGCAGCAGCCCTGCTGACAGGGTGAGCTCCTCAGCGTGCTCTGACTCTCTCTCCTCTCTCTCCTCCCCCAGACAGCAACAATGTCTGCCACTCAGCCTCGGCCACACCCGTCACTGCCTCCGCCCCCATCACCACGGCGATGAACAGGGGTATCTCTAGCAACAACCCCATCACCATAGCATCGGCGATGAACATTTCCACCAACACGGTAAACATCAGCTCTCCAGTCAGCCTCCACCACCCGGTCACCATCACCGGGCCCGTCAACATCCCCGCGTCGGCTGCCATGAACATCGCCCACCCTGTGGCCCTCACCACCTCCATGCCCATGAATATATCCGGGCCCCTCAACATCGCCATGAGGCCCATGGAGAGCATGCCTTTCCTGTCCCAAGTCCTGCCTTCATCCCCACCCTGGTAAACGGCAGAGAGAACGATGAAAGGGAAAATGGATAGACGAGAGACTCCTGTCCCCCCCTCCCTCCCTCCCCCTCCAGCCCCCTCCCCACCCCTCCCTCCTCCCCCAGACCTGGCAGAGAGTTTACTGGGGCACCAGGGGGGTGAGCCTCCCGGGTGCCCCCACACGTTGTCTCCAGCAGAGAACACAGCTAGAAGTTAGGTAGGTTTCGTCTTGTAATCTGAAGGACTTTGAACCTAGATGTAGTGAGTCTGATAAAGAGTGTTAAACTGTGACGCTAACATACAGAGCTGGGGTCTGATGAACTAGAGGAGGTGTGTCCATGCCTCACCTGAAGCACCCGCAGCTCAGCAGCTGAGCTAGAGGAGGTGTGTCCATGCCTCACCTGAAGCACCCACAGCTGAACTAGAGGAGGTGTGTCCATGCCTCACCTGAAGCATCCACAGCTCAGCTGAGCTAGAGGAGGTGTGTCCATGCCTCACCTGAAGCATCCACAGCTCAGCTGAGCTAGAGGAGGTGTGTCCATGCCTCACCTGAAGCATCCACAGCTCAGCTGAGCTAGAGGAGGTGTGTCCATGCCTCACCTGAAGCATCCACAGCTCAGCTGAGCTAGAGGAGGTGTGTCCATGCCTCACCTGAAGCATCCACAGCTCAGCAGCTGGGAGAAGACGACTGAAACGATGAACTAAGGCAATAAGTACAGAGCTGATTTTGATGTTCCTTTGGTTCTCTGGCAAAGCCGTTGGGTGTTCCTTATGATGTTTTTAACTATAGCCTGCTAATCAGTATTTAATGTTTTTAGGAGAAGAGTTCAACAAAAGGGACAGTTGCGTCCATTTGCATGGACGGTTATTTTCTTTTCTTTTTTTTCACGGTTGTATTACATTTGTTTTTTCAAATAGAAGGTATGCTCTTGAGGTACAGTGGCTAACTTGTACAGTTGTCATGGTAATGTATCTCACCATCAGCAGTTTATTTGTACCCTTGTTGAAGTGGATATCTGGACAGTGTCCCTTTTGACTGTTAAATATGTAGAATTCTTGTTTCTCTCGTTAGGGATGGCAGTGGTGCAGTCTTTTATTTGGTCATCAGTTGATGTTGTTTTTGTTTTAAACATTGAGAGATGAATGAGTCTTGCACTGAAATCCCTCATAACTGAACATCAGTATTACCACAGAACAAATCGAGTGTTAAACAGACAAACATAACAGGGCCATCTAGTGGCTCAACAATCCTAAAGTCCAGCAAGGATCACACACACACACACACACTATTATGTTGGTGATGGATTTTAGTTTTGTTAGCTATATTTTATATACTTTTGTTTTTCTTATTATTTTGTCTGTGAGGACCCCCATAGTTTGGACTTTCCACTCAGGAACTCACTGTGAGGCTCGGTAAACGTGGTTTTCTTATTAATGGAGTTCATGTCTAACATGTAACTTGACCCTGGACTTTCCCATGTTACTTTGTAAATATTTAACTCACTATATACTTTTTTTTTCTCTAAAAGAAGTAGAACTCCAGAGACTAGGGATCCAAGAAATCTTCATTTTGTGAACGTAGCCGTCCATTTTAATAATAATGTTGTTTGTAACGGTTCACACATCTCCAGTATCGATCAAATACCAGGTCAGTCTGCCTGTGTCATGTTGTCAGTCTGCCTGTTGTCAGTCTGCCTGTTGTCAGTCTGCCTGTTGTCAGTCTGCCTGTTGTCAGTCTGCCTGTTGTCAGTCTGCCTGTTGTCAGTCTGCCTGTTGTCAGTCTGCCTGTTGTCAGTCTGCCTGTTGTCAGTCTGCCTGTTGTCAGACTGTCAGTCTGCCTGTGTCAGACTGAGGGCAGGTGGTGGGATAACTGTGTCAGACTGAGGGCAGGTGGTGGGATAACTGTGTCAGACTGAGGGCAGGTGGTGGGATAAGTGAACGATATTGTGAGGAAGAAGAAAAACACTAATAAACTTTGATGGATGCAGATAACGGGACTAGATGAGGATGGTGGCATGCTGTCTTGACGAAGGCCGAGTATTTTAGACAGCCATGTAAACAGGCTCACTGAAACAGGACTACCAGCGTGTCCTGATTCCTCAAACAAGTTGACGACAAGGTCTGTGAGCCAGGGTTAGAACTGCTCGTCTTGAAACTCTGGAGGATTGGGATGCCAGATCACTCTGATAAAAAAATAAAATAAATTGAATCGGTTAATTTTATGAACAAACAGGATGCATGTTGTTAATCCCCTTGATTGTTTTCTTATGCATTTGACTCAATGCACTATGATTATCTATTGTTTGCCAAATTTAATACAAAATGTTAAACGGGATTGTGAACATTTCTAACATTTCTTAATTTTAATGAAAAAAATAAACTGAATTGAAAATTCTTGGACCCCTGTTAAGGCAGTTGAATGTATATCTTTGTACAAAACAAGTTTAGTTCTGAGGATGTGGTAGTTACAGTAGACATGTGAAAGATAACCTTTTATAAATCTTTTGTATTAGAACATTAACGGTAATTTTGTATATATGAAGACTAGGCTTTCTGACTAGCAGAAAGGTTAAACATTCCTACATTTTTTTAAATGTATGGTTGTCAAATTATTACGTAAACATGCGCAATGTTTTATGTGCCTTTTATTTGGGTTGTCTAAATAAAAGAAAACCGTTAAGTGTGTTTCAGTGTGAATTTGTTCCTGATCAGTTGAATGTGATGGCGTATTCAGCAGTGGCTATCCGGTGGAAAGGTGAGTGAGGTCATCCAAACTGGTACGATGGATATTGAAGTTGCTTGTTAAATATTCTAATAAGTAAAATATAATTAATTCTAAACTGAATAAAGTATGTTTGTTTTTCTCACAAAATGTACGTTGTCACGCACAAATTCAACAACCGAGAGTTAAAGCTGCGGCCGAGCGACTGGCACTCATACGGTTGTACTTTTGTCAACCTTTAAAAACTTTGTTTAAATTGTTAAATTTCTTTTTTCATTCTTATCACCCAAAAAAAAAAAAAGCTGCAGTATTTACAGGCTGCAAACTGAAAGGCTGCAGTAGTGAATATTTGTTCTACCTTTCGAGAGAGAAAAACGTTTCGAAACTTTTTGTTTATAGGGTTAGGGTTCTAAAAAAAAAATTTTCACAGGCTGCAGGACTGAAAGGCTGCAGAACTGAGAGGCTGCAGTACTGAGGCTGCAGAACTGAGAGGCTGCAGTACTGAGGCTGCAGTACTGAGAGGCTGCAGAACTGAAAGGCTGCATTATAGAGACTGTAGTAGTGAAAGGCTGCAGTACTAAGAGGCTGCAGAACTGAAAGGCTACAGGACTGAGAGGCTGCAGGATTGAAAAGCTGCAGTAGTGAAAATGTTTTCTTTTCTTAAAGAAAATAAATTCTCTTTTTTGAAACGTACATTTCTTTCGAAAAACAAGCAGACACACGACACATAACATGAGTCACGACACATGTTATTTGTGCGCAAGTAAGCCTACTTTTGACACGAATAGGACGCCATGTTCGTGCTCTCCAGGACTTCCAGTTGTAGCAGCCTGCTGTTCCTGTTTTCTCCGCTAGAGAGCGCCCTGCTCAGCCTAATTTTGGCCAGCAGCTCCAGAGTATCTCGCTAGAACCAACCTTCTCTGAGACGCACCCACAGGACATATGTTTTAAAAAACACTCTGGTAAAGCATATTGTAAACGTGAAACTGGGGGACGACCCGCTTTCTGTAGCATCATGTTAAAAGGATGCATTAGTGAGCTTCTTTTGTCAGTGCTGGGGACGGAGGAGTCTCCATAAATTAGAGATATTTTCCCATTGAGAGGATAGATTATATTAACGTAACTCTAACGAATAGATGGGATGATTGTAGCGGAAAGTTCTCCAAAAAGGTGTCAACCCTTTCTTTCCAGGGGACGTTAGTGGAGCGACACCAGCTGTACGGGGTGAACCATCTTCGACGGGAGCCAACCGACACAGAGCACCTCACTGACTGAGACGAGACTATCGGTAACGTAGATGACAGGACCTCGGCGCAGCTGAAACCGTTCAGGGAAACTCGGATTTCAAACGGTACACGGAGATTGCAAGACAGTTTGTGAGATGTCCAACATTATGTTTTTTTTTTTTTGGGGGGGGGGGGGGGGGGGTTCCGGAGATGAACGGAGCGGTGTCCTGGCTCCCGCTGCCGGTAGAGCTCGAGCTAGCTCAAGCGTCTCAGTTGTTTTTAGCCGCACGGTGCTCGCGCTTCACCTGCTAACCTATTTAGCTCTAGCTAGCTAACCTTAATGATAAAGACTGTGTAACCTAGATATACTGTCTTTGAAATTACCGAAGATATAGTGATTTAAATATCAGCTAGCCACAGTTTGAAAGAGAGGTGAGGTTCGCCAGCCTACTGTAAAATCACGACCTGGGATGCCACAGGAGAGGTGGGTTGACTAGTCTTCTAACTAGCTAACCAGCCACCGACAGAGATAGTCTAGCTAGGTTACTGTGGCAAGAGGATGTTTGAAGTCAGATATGAAAGTGGAGCACCTTGCACGGGCATAATGCTGCTTTCACAACGGCCCTGACTGTGCGTGTTATAGATCTACTTAGTTGTCCATCTCTGTTACGAGCAAGTCCGGGAAAGTTAATACCGAATACTCGGTTCTTGGCTCCAACAACTGCCTTGATTCAAATGCAGTGCAGTTACTGGACGTGGAACTGAGCCGTGCAGTATTTATCACCTCCCTGTCATCTTGCGGGTTGTAATTTTTGTGATTAATGCACATAATCAGCCTCGGTGTTTGTGGGTGAGCAAGAGAAAGACCAGCATATATATTGATAACTTATGTGCATGTGGCGATGAAGCAGTCAAGTATAGCAAACCACGTTTTTCATATCGTCACATGCAATGTGTTTAAAAAGAGAATAGCGAGATGATTACAACAACAATTTAATATATAACTGACACACTGTCCCCACATCTCAAGTGTCACATCTCAACTATTCACTGGGAGGTATGCTCAGGGGAGTTGAGGAAGTTTCCTCTGAGGAGCTTGGCGGGAATGAGTTATGGAGCTGTTGTTGTGAAGGGTGTGACTGCGGGGATAGACTGCTGTCCCTACTGCCTTCCTGCGGCCAGGACAGATAAGAGACTCTCTCTGTCTCCTCAGTTTGTATATCTCTGTCTCCCTGTTGGCAGCTGGAGTGTAAATCTTTTGTTTAACAGTAAGGGGAGTTCTGTGTCTAATCTGTCACTGCACAGCTGCAGATAGGAGGCATTTTTGTGTGGAGGAAGTTTCACAGACCCAAGATTGGAACAAAAACAAACCCAAAATACATACATACATTCACATTACAGATGTTTACCTGGTGAATGTCAGCTTGTTTGATGTTAACCTGGTGAATGTCAGTTTGTTTGATGTTTACCTGTTGAATGTCAGCTTGTTTTTCCTTCCTGTAATATTTTCCCAAAAGCTTAGCTGTAAGACTGCTGAAAGCACCAGTAGATATAGTCGTTGCCCACCTGTTCTTGTGTTAGAGGATAGTTGCTGTTCAGGATTACCTTACCTGACCGACACAAACTAACATGCCAGGCTGTTTGTTGTGTGGGCCGGTTGCCATGGATATGAGGAGGATGATAACTGTTGGTCCAGGGGAGAGTCGGGTTAGGGTTAGGGCATCCATAGTAATGAGGTTAGGGTTAGGGCATCCATAGTAATGAGGTTAGGGTTAGGGCATCCACAGTAATGAGGTTAGGGTTAGGGCATCCACAGTAATGAGGTTAGGGTTAGGGCATCCACAGTAATGAGGTTAGGGTTAGGGCATCCATAGTAATAAGGTTAGGGTTAGGGCATCCACAGTAATAAGGTTAGGGTTAGGGCATCCACAGTAATGAGGTTAGGGTTAGGGCATCCACAGTAATGAGGTTAGGGTTAGGGCATCCACAGTAATGAGGTTAGGGTTAGGGCATCCACAGTAATAAGGTTAGGGTTAGGGCATCCACAGTAATGAGGTTAGGGTTAGGGCATCCATAGTAATGAGGTTAGGGTTAGGGCATCCACAGTAATGAGGTTAGGGTTAGGGCATCCATAGTAATAAGGTTAGGGTTAGGGCATCCACAGTAATGAGGTTAGGGTTAGGGCATCCACAGTAATGAGGTTAGGGTTAGGGCATCCACAGTAATGAGGTTAGGGTAAGGGCATCCACAGTAATGAGGTTAGGGTTAGGGCATCCGCAGTAATGAGGTTAGGGTTAGGCAGGGTGTGTGATGTGAGGCAGGGCGTGGGATGTGAGGCAGGGCGTGGGATGTGAGGCAGGGTGTGGGATGTGAGGCAGGGTGTGTGATGTGAGGCAGGGTGAGTGATGTGAGGCAGTGTGAGTGATGTGAGGCAGGGTGTGTGATGTGAGGCAGGGCGTGGGATGTGAGGCAGGGTGTGGGATGTGAGGCAGGGTGTGTGATGTGAGGCAGGGTGTGTGATGTGAGGCAGGGTGAGTGATGTGAGGCAGGGTGTGTGATGTGAGGCAGGGTGTGGGATGTGAGGCAGGGTGAGTGATGTGAGGCAGGGTGTGTGATGTGAGGCAGGGTGTGGGATGTGAGGCAGGGTGTGTGATGTGAGGCAGGGTGTGGGATGTGAGGCAGGGTGAGTGATGTGAGGCAGAGTGAGTGATGTGAGGCAGGGTGTGTGATGTGAGGCAGGGTGTGGGATGTGAGGCAGGGTGTGGGATGTGAGGCAGGGTGAGTGATGTGAGGCAGGCTGTGTGATGTGAGGCAGGGTGTGTGATGTGAGGCAGGCCTGGCCAGGGAGGTGGATTATCAGCTCCTCTACTTACGAGGTGCATGTGGAGGCCTCGGGGGGGTCACGCTACAGCTGTCGGCGGGCGTTGCCCCCAGCCCCTCCTCTCCTGGCCGTCTGACACCCAGGGCAGAACGGACGTCACAGCGTTGCCAAGGGAACGTGGACGCCCAGGGTGACGGGGTGTTGCAATGGTCTGGCCATCCAGACCAGAAGTAACATGATTAGACAGCTGCCCTGCTTGGCAAGGGTAGCACACCGCTGTGTGTGTGTGTGTGTGTGTGTGTGTGTGTTTGTGTGTGTGTGTGGTTGTGTGTGTGTGTGTGTGTGGGAAGGGTAGCACACCGCTTTGTGTGTTTGATGAAAAATGCAGTGTTTTTCTGTGACTAATTGTCTAAATCATTTTTTTTCTTCTCTGTCCGTAAAACAAGGCCTGTCTACAAAGGCACAAAATCTTGCTTTCTGAATGAATTCAGTTTGTCCCCTTAGTCATTGTGATGCTAATCAGCCATGACCTCCTTCCCTGTGTAGGAGTTGACAGCGTGGGCGAG
This sequence comes from Osmerus mordax, assembly GCF_038355195.1. NCBI lineage: Eukaryota > Metazoa > Chordata > Actinopteri > Osmeriformes > Osmeridae > Osmerus > Osmerus mordax. The sequence continues at coordinate 14,137,216 of NC_090068.1, read as the reverse complement.
GTGTGCTGCTGTGCTGCACCTGGAGCAGCAGCTCTGTCCTCCTGCCTCCCTCTGCCTCGGTCCCCCTGCCTCCCTCTGACTCTGTCCCCCTGCCTCCATCTCTGTCTCTGTCCCCCTGCCTCCGTCTCTGCCTCTGTCCCCCTGCCTCCGTCTCTGCCTCCGTCCCCCTGCCTCCGTCTCTGCCTCGGTCTCAGCGTTGGATGCAGCAGGGACACGCAGCAGAGCAGCAGAGGTCAGGAGAAAAGGAGGAGAGTCGGATGATGTGGAGTGTCCAGGTGTCTGTCTGTGAGCGAGCTGCCATGAGGCGGGGATAATAGACCAAGGGCCCACAGGGACCAGGGACCCACAGGGACCACCAGGGACCAGGGGCCCACAGGGGCCCACAGGGACCACCAAGGACCCACAGGGACCCACAGGGACCCACAGGGGCCCACAGGGACCAGGGACCCACAGGGGCCCACAGGGACCCACAGGGACCCACAGGGGCCCACAGGGACCAGGGACCCACAGGGGCCCACAGGGACCAGGGACCCACAGGGGCCCACAGGGACCACCAGGGACCCACAGGGACCAGGGGGATCTGAGGCGCGGGGAGCAGCAGGCGTCAGCCAGGCCAGGCGTCTCCAGACCCGCCAGGCAAGATTTCTCGTGTGGTGCTGCCGGGCCGGAGGAGGGGCGCGGTGAGGAGGCTAGAGGCTCTCTGGATGATGACCAGCCTGTTCCGTCGCAGCAGCGCTGGCGGAGGCGGTCACCACGGCGACGTGGACCACGGTGGAGACGCGTCCTCTCCCGGCGAGCTCAACAACAGCCGCCCCGGGCGCCAGGTGAGGCGTCTGGAGTTCAGACAGGCCATGGAGGACTTCCACTCCATGTTCCCCAGCATGGAGCCAGAGGTGATCGAGTGCGTGCTGCGGGCCAACCACGGAGCGGTGGACGCCACCATCGACCGTCTGCTGCAGATGAGCCTGGACGGACACGACTCAGACGACAGCTCCGACTCAGACGACAGCATCCCTCCTGAGGTCAGTCTGCCTGCCCCCAGGGGGGTCGGAGGTCACTCGGGTGTGTTGTACTGAGCGCTGTGTTCCAGCCTGGTGATGTCAGTCTGGACCGGTCTAGGATCTCTCCTCTCCCTCCTCTGTGGTCACTGAGCAGTGATGTCACTGTGCTCAGTGACATCACTGAGCAGAGAGTAAATCTAGAACCAAGCCAAAGAACTTATATGTTCTTCTATACTCTTTGGCCAAGCTACCAGCGCTGAGTGTGATTAGATTACTGCAGCTCTTTCAGTTGCAGACATATCTGCAGTTTTTATTACTCTCTGCCTGGCGTGATTCCCTACTTCACTCTAACCACCACCGAGGGGAAGAGAAACAGGTTTTCATATAAAATATGGATGAACCTGATGCCTGATGGTGAATTGCACTCTGGCTCACCTGCAAAGCTTTTAGTTGGCAAGTCTCAGCGATCCTGTCCACCCGTTTCTACACGATGACAAGCTAACTGCTTGAGGTGGAAGCAACACTTCAGATACTGAAACCCTGATTGCAGAACATATTTCAAATGTTGACACTTTTCATTTGGACTGAAAACCCAGTCCTGCATGCTGTCTCTGCTGGATGGGGTACATTTACATTTAGTCATTTAGCAGACGCTCTTACCCAGAGCGACTTACAGTAAGTACAGGGACATTCCCCCGAGGCAAGTAGGGTGAAGTGCCTTGCCCAAGGACACAACGTCATTTGGTTTGCACAGCCGGGAATCGATTCTGATTACTATCCCGATTCCCTAACCGCTCAGCCATCTGACTCCAGGTTTTTTTGCTGGCCTGACATCTGGGTTAGTTAGGCTCCCTGATACAGCTCATGTCCTATGCTGTGTGAAGTACCCACAGTTAACCCGTCAGATGTGCTCTGCATGGTGAGGTTGGCATCTCTGTGACCTTTAACCCCTGTGATGTGGGGTCAGGATCTCTGATGACCTTTAACCCCTGCAGGTGCTGGAGCAGACCCTGGAGCCAGACAGCTCAGACGAGGAGCCCCCCCCAGTGTACTCCCCCCCCTCCTACGACATGCACATCTACGACAGGAAGTACCCTGACCACTTCCTGCCAGCCCCACCACCCAGGCAGGAGGGGGAGGGGCTTGACCTTAAAGGAGCAAGACTAAATCCTACAGATATATTCACACTGTACTTATATCATATATAAATGAATGTGTCAAGATATGAGCTGAGTGCATGGTGCTGTAGGAGTCCCAGGTTAGATGCAAGGGGCTTGAGGCTGTCTGGGGGGGTGAGATGTGAATGCTGTGAGGCTGACGGCTCCTGAGGCTGTCAGTGCTCCCCCTGCTGGCTGAGGTGTGCTACTGCAGCCATCTCTCCTCCCAGGCTGTGTGGACTGACTCTGTCTCTCCCTGCCTCAGGTTTGACACCCAGCCCCCGCCCAGTCAATGGCCGGTTGGCAACTACAGGAACTGGAACCCACCGTTGCTAGGCAACCTCCCTGACAACTTCCTGCGTATCCTGCCACAGCAGCAGGACAGCCTGCCAGTAGGTGCATTATGGGCCGGGTCCTGGAGGTCTCTCATGACTCAGCACTCCTCACCCCTAACTTCTGACACAACCCACAGATTAGATTTATGTTTCCTCATTAAAGGAGTTACTGCTGTCTTAATGATGTTTATTCATGTCAGATACAGTTTCTGTCCATGCAGGTCAGTAATGTTCCTTCTGATCTTGTACTGAAGGGAACTGAGTTAGTGTCTGACCTCCCCTCTCCCCCTCTCCTTCCTCCCCTCCCCCACTTCAGTGCTCCCAGAGCAGTCTGACCCAGCCTTCCTCCTCGTCTTCGTTGTCCTCGTTGTCGTCGGTGACGCAGGCGGGCGAGCCGGGGGTCTCCATGGAGACGGAGCAGGAGAGGAAGCTGCGGTGGTACCTGGAGGACGAGCGTGTCGCCCTGTTCCTGCAGAACCATGAGTTCATGAGGGAGCTGCAGCGCAACCGAGACTTCCTCATCGCTCTGGAGAGAGGTACTCTCTGTTTCTCACACACACACACTCACATACACACACAACCTAGACTTCCTCATCGCTTTGGAGAGAGGTACTCTCTCTCACACACACTCACACACACACAACCGAGACTTCCTCATCGCTCTGGAGAGAGGTACTCTCTCACACACACACACACACACACACACAACTGAGATTTCCTCGGGCTAGGTCTGACTTTAGACACACAACGTTTCTTTTCTGGGTTGTGGTGTGTGTGTGTTAACCCTGTTCTTGCTCCAGGAGATGATCGTGGGTGTGTGTGTGTGTTAACCCTGTTCTTGCTCCAGGAGATGATCGTGGGTCTGGCTCGGTCGAAGCCTGCACCCCAGTCTCAGACGAGGCCCTGTTCAGTGACAAGCTCAAGCACATGGGCAAATGTGAGACCCTCTCTCTCTCGATGTTCTAAACTCTAATAGCAGGGTAGCAGAGTAGAAGGGTAGCAGCGTAGAAGGGTAGCAGCGTAGCACCGTAGCAGCGTAGAAGGGTAGCACCGTAGAAGGGTAGCAGCGTAGCAGCGTAGAAGGGTAGCAGCGTAGCAGGGTAGCAGCGTAGCAGGGTAGCAGCGTAGCAGGGTAGCAGGGTAGCAGCGTAGCAGCGTAGCAGGGTAGTAGCGTAGCAGGGTAGCAGCATAGCAGGGTAGTAGCGTAGCAGGGTAGCAGCGTAGCAGGGTAGCAGCGTAGCAGGGTAGTAGCGTAGCAGGGTAGCAGCATAGCAGGGTAGCAGCATAGCAGGGTAGTAGCGTAGCAGGGTAGTAGCGTAGCAGCGTAGCAGGGTAGTAGCGTAGCAGGGTAGCAGCGTAGCAGGGTAGTAGCGTAGCAGGGTAGTAGCGTAGCAGGGTAGTAGCGTAGCAGGGTAGCAGCGTAGCAGGGTAGTAGCGTAGCAGGGTAGTAGCGTAGCAGGGTAGTAGCGTAGCAGGGTAGTAGCGTAGCAGGGTAGCAGGGTAGTAGCGTAGCAGGGTAGTAGCGTAGCAGGGTAGTAGCGTAGCAGGGTAGCAGCGTAGCAGGGTAGTAGCGTCTGACCTCCTGATGCTCCACAGCCACCAGGAGGAGGCTCCTGGAGCTGGTCAGAGCCTTCTCAGAGAAGACCCGCAAGAGGAAAGCCAAGAGGAGAGATCTGATGCCGCAGCGTCCGTATCCTCCTGGGTGCAGCTCGGTGGTTAGAGAACGTGACTGCGGATCTAGAGATTGCAGGTTTAAATCTTCCTCTGTGTGTCACTGGTTGACCGCTAAATGAATACATTAATAGTATGTTATTTAACACATGGTACAGTTAATGGGGTTCATCAGGGCTTTGACTGCACAGCTATCTGCAGCCTTTCTCAACCCTGGTCCCCAGACCCTATGCCCTGCTCCAACACACCTGGTTCAGATGAACAGGTTGTTATCAAGCTCAGCAAAAGCCTGTTGATGACCCATCCATCTGAACTAGTGTGTGCTGGAGCAGGGAAACACTGGAACATGCAGGGCAGGGGTCTGAGGACCAGGGCCAAGAGAGACAGACACAGTCAGATCTTTAACACCCTGTCCAGACTGGGCACCACCACCTCCACTGCCAACCTCCTGGCTGATGAGGAGGGGCCGCTGAACGGTAAGTATCCATGTGGTCGTGTGGGTGATGCTGATGACCACTGCGGTCCATTGGGACTTGACGCAGCGTGTTGTTGTTTAGGAGACAACAGCAAGATCCAGAGGCCGGCCACACAGGAAGAGGAGGTGCCCCAGCAGGAAGTGTTGTCATGGTGAGTGCAATGCAGGAACAGATAGATAGTAACAGTATGTCAACTGGCATTCATTTTAACTACAGCATCTCTCTTCCAGATGTGACTTCTAGTAGTGTCTGGCCTGGCCTTCCCTCCTATGTCCTGGTCTTTATTCTGGTCCTGGTCCTGGTCTTGGTCTTGGTTCTGATCCTGGTCTTGGTCCTGATCCTGGTCTTGGTCCTGGTCCTGGTCTTGGTTCTGGTCTTGGTACTGGTCTTGGTCTTGGTCTTGGTTCTGATCCTGGTCTTGGTCCTGGTCTTGGTCCTGGTCTATCAGTCCGACCACATCTGCTCCTTTACTCTAGGCTGTTAGATTCAGTAACACCTAATGAAGATTTAATCTCATAACTAGTTTGTTTTTGTACCTTCAACCTTCAGATTCCTCTGGAAGAGCAGTGGACGGATCATTTATTTAGAAACTGAATCTTCACGCTCTTCTCCTTTTGAACTGTTGAGGAAGTCCCAGTGAATGTCTCTTGCAGATTCTCTTGGAGGCCAGATTCTCTGTTTGTATAATTGTCAGTTATTGCAGATGTATCAGTGCGCCTTGAGACAGGGTTCTTGCTGTTCTCGTAGATGCACAGCAGAAAGGTTCACTGCTGTTCTGTATAAAACACAGCTGCGTGCCACAGAGTTTTTCTTGGCCTGTTTATGTCTTTCCCAGACTTTTATACCAACACTTCCTAATGCTGTATAATGCAGATGTAGCTATATTTAGAATGTACAATCTGCAATTGTATGTAGCCAGTCTATTTATTGAAATGGTTTGAAAGACTTCTGTTGTCGGCAGGATATGATTTGTAGTTAGCAAGACAATACTCACTGCTCAGGGGATCTGTTCTCTCTTCTTATATTTCCCTTCTCTTTTCACATCTGAAATGTTCTATTGTCTCTTTCAACACTTTGTGTTGGTTGTCTTCAAAGCTATGTGTTGTTGATGTTCCAGTCATGAATCATGCATCTCTACACTCGCATCTCATCACAGGAGAGAGGGGAGGGAGAGAGAGAGAGGGGAAGGAGAGGAGAGGAGGGGAGGGAGAGAGGGAAGGGGAGGGGAGAGAGAGGGGTGGAGGGAGAGAGGCGAGGGAGAGAGAGTGTAGCGAGGGAGAGAGTATAGCGAGCGAGGGGAGGGAGAGAGGGGAGGGAGAGAGAGAGAGAGGGGAGCGAGTGAGGGAGAGAGAGCGAGGGGAGGGAGAGAGGGTAGAGAGCGAGGGGAGGGAGAGAGAGGGGAGGGAGAGAGAGGGTAGCGAGCGAAGGGAGGGAGAGAGAGGGTAGCAAGCGAGGGGAGGGAGAGAGAGGTAATCGAGCAAGGGGAGGGAGAGAGAGGGTTGCGAGGGAGGGAGAGAGGGGAGGGAGAGAGAGGATAGCGAGCGAGGGGAGGGAGAGAGGGAGGTCAGAGACCTGTTCTCGTCCAGGTGGTAAGACAGAGAGGGGATCTTCTCAGCTTCCTGCTATAGGACCATGTTATCTGTGTTCTGCTGAACACCAGACAGTAGAGTGTGATGTGAGGCAAGGTTGGTGTATAGAAGTGTAAAACTACTGTATTACCATGTCGGCATGGTAACAGGGACGCTGGTTTAATGGATCATACAGGTTTTCTGGCTCATGCTTTTTCATTCCGTGTGGAAATGGAGAAAGGTAACTGTTCTCCTTCCTGTTCTCCTTCACCACAGATACATCAGACCCCAGTAAAACCCTGTATGCAGACACCAAGTGTGGACCTGAGGAAGCCTTCTCACGGCAGAGTGGAGCCATCTAGGAGAACTGTGGACGCTCGTCTCACAAGAGTTCAGCAGCACCTCAAAATAGGAACAAACGTCAGCTCATTTGTGAAACTCGTACATGAACCATTTTACTCAGCATTTATAAACCAAATGTTCTGCAAATGATGCTCAAGTTCAAACAAAATGATCTAGCTTAAACTAGGATTTTTTTTTAAATTAATTCCAAAATGTATTTTTAGGTGATTGGTTTGTTGCTGTATTGCTGTAGACTTGAAAATATCTTATAACTCAGATCAATCCAAAACAAATAAAAGTGATTATTGATTGTAATATTTTGAGAATAATATTATGTAAATCTTTTCTTTAACAGCTTTGATTTTCCATTTGAATAATAAAATAATGTTGTACCCTGTGATGTAGTGATTTATGAGGCGATACAGTTTAACCCATACATACATATTAGATGTCCTTGGGCTTCGACATTCATTCCGTGTTTCTGATTATTTTCTAGTGGTAAATGGACTGCACTTTTAAAGCCTGTTTCTACTTTAACGGTTCTCCAAGCACCTTAAATATTTGCCTTTTACCCCCCCCACACTCACACACAGCCATGCAAGGCACTGGCCTGCTCATTAGCAGAGCAGCACTGTGTGTCTTGTTCAAGGACACTTCAAGTCATGGATCAACCCTCTTAGCTTCTGCTCTACCCCCTGAGCCACAGCCAAACTAAACCATGACTTCTCCCAGAATGCAGCAGGGTCCACTTCCTGTTCCTCCTGGTGAAGGATGAGCATCTGTCAGTGGTTCAGCATCATCTGGCCACACAAAGGAAGCGCTGTGACTACTGACTGACTGACAGGCAGATCTGCTGCTAGCGAACCCTGGACAATCACGCAGGACGGCAGGATCATGTGACTGAAGTCAAACAGAAATGGGCCAAAGCTAGAGCTGCAGCTTGATGTCAAAATGGAAGAATTCCCCTTCTGTCATTTCCAGGCTCCTTCCTCTCTCTGAAATACATGTGACATGTTGCAAACAAATCAAGGCTGAAGAGATCAAAAATTGTATTTGGGCTTCCTCAAATCATCCTGCATTTTTTCTACTCAAATAGTTCAACATTGTTTGAAATGGAACTATGACTGTATATCTGACTCTTGTGAGAACCACAAACTCCGTTTAGTTTGATGAAATCTGTGGTTTTGACCCGAGGCTTAACCCTCATGGAGATCCAGCAAGTTCAAACCACTGACCAGCCTTGTCCAGTAGGTGGAGCTGTACACAAATATTTCCCAGCAGCTCGTCTGCATGCTTCCTCCATGTTTTCAGTCCATCTTGTGTTGCTGTAGCTTTGTGTTTACAAGCTGTATGGTTAAAAAGATTGTGTTTCATTGTCTTCCTCTTTCTTTCAGTGCAAAGAATTATGATATTCCTGTAAATTATTTGATTGTCCTGGTTTGTTAGAGTGTGTTGGCTAGTCCAAATCTGTATTTCTCTTCCTGGTTGATCCTCCACCATCTGTCCCCCTCACACCCACTCCTCGTGTGTTGGGCTGGGTGTGTGTCTCTGTGATCAGAACCGGCCCGGTCCCTTGGAAATGACACACTTCTCTCAAGGCCATAGCTGGAACTGCTCCGCTCCTGGAGATGAGCCAGGCCTGACCCTGCGTTTATTCTCAGTCCTCCAGTGCAGCCTGGAGAAGCCCCTGCCATCGCAGGACACACCGTCAGATTGTCCACAATCCCATTTAATCTGAAGTCTGGCTGGGAAGTTTTAACCCATGCTTAGAGGAGGCAGGCTGGCCTGCCAGCAGCACAGGGTGCACACAGCTTAAGAATGCGGTCTGTGCCCTCTGTCCGCTCAGCAAGTCAACATGCACCTCCTCCTCTCTCCAGCCTGATGCTCCTCCTCCTCTCTCCAGCCTGATGCACCTCCTCCTCCCTCCAGCCTGATGCTCCTCCTCCTCTCTCCAGCCTGATGCACTTCCTCCTCTCTCCAGCCTGATGCTCCTCCTCCTCCCTCCAGCCTGATGCACCTCCTCCTCTCTCCAGCCTGATGCTCCTCCTCCTCTCTCCAGCCTGATGCACCTCCTCCTCTCTCCAGCCTGATGCACCTCCTCCTCTCTCCAGCCTGATGCACCTCCTCCTCTCTCCAGCCTGATGCTCCTCCTTCTCTCTCCAGCCTGATGCACCTCCTCCTCTCTCCAGCCTGATGCACCTCCTCCTCTCTCCAGCCTGAAGCACCTCCTCCTCTCTCCAGCCTGATGCTCCTCTCTCCAGCCTGATGCTCCTCTCTCCAGCCTGATGCTCCTCTCTCCAGCCTGATGCTCCTCTCTACAGCCTGATGCTCCTCTCTCCAGCCTGATGCTCCTCTCTCCAGCCTGATGCTCCTCTCTCCAGCCTAATGCTCCTCTCTCCAGCCTGATGCTCTCAGACTGAATCTCCACCAAGTGCTCAGCCAGTTCGACATCTGGTAAATATTGGCCAATATTTTTATTTGCAACTGTTGATGATGTGTGTTTTTGTGTAACTCATGATGGGAAACTGAGAGCTGATGGATTGATTGAATTCAATGAAGGTTTTTCCAACTAAACATATTTTGTAATGATAAACACAACTTGTATTGTTATAGTTTCTAATGTTGGAACTTTAAGACGGCTTCTTTTTTGATGATTGTTTTGGTAGCCTGAGTACAATAGTCTTGAGCAGATGCTACGGCTATATGCACCCCATCGGAACGGCTTACTGTATGCACTAGAGGCTTAAAGCGTCCCTCTGGTCCAAGCCTGTCACCAGTGTTAACCCACAGCAGGAACCTCCCTGGACGTGCCTTTGTCTAACGCAACATGATCAGTCACATCAACATGCTGTGCTCCCTCTCCACACCTCCACCACCTCCCTATCCCTGCAGGCCTGACCGCGCCACACCTTCTGACCAGGACTGCTGCACCCGGAGCTCTGCTGAGCAGGACCAGAGGTACCCTCTCCCTTCCCCTCAGCCCACAGAGCCTGACAGACTGACAACAGATGGTGGGGGGTTGTGTTGGTGGCGAGGGGGGTAGGGGGGTGGTAGAGGACTAAACGTGTGACTCAGACTCAAGTGGTAATCATGGTGTATAATAAGAGGGAACATCTCACCCTCAACACCACGGTGAGCCTCGTTCATGATAGCTTGATTGGCAAGACCTGCGCTGCCCTCCCACACACACACATGTGCAGTTAAACACACACCCCAGCTCTCCATGGTCCTGATCTGCCTCTAACCTGAGACCAGGGTGATGGAGGGGGAGGGGTGATGGAGGGGGAGGTGGGATATGAAGCTTTCCAGGGACTGTGTGTGTGTGTGTGTGTTTGTTTATAGCAGCAGAACTGAACGGTTCCTCTCTTGTCTGACTCTGCCACCCTCGTCTGCCTGCAAAGTCACACCGACTCAGACAGTCTTCAGTAGAGCATCAGAACAAAGAATCTATAGTTTATTAATACTCAGATGTCTTAACAATGCATTACGCTAATATCCGATTTGATCAGGCGAGTACAACGTAGGCCTCCAACCTGCAGACATAGCGATGAGCCTGAAGTGAAACGCTAGCCGACCATAGCCTTGTGTGCTTTAAATAAGCGGATGTCCACTGCACAAGAACTTCATTTCCCAAATTGCAACGCGCCCCATGATGTTTCCAACAGCTGACAGACGGCAGAAAGGCTCTGCTGTCAGAGAGAGAGAGAGAGAGAGAGAGAGAGAGAGAGAGAGAGAGAGCGAAAGAGAGAGAGAGAGAGAGACCGAGAGACCAAGCCTCTCGGCTAAACGGACAGAACACACAGCCCTAGCACTACCGGACTTTGCACTGCCTTGTTCTAGGATATTATCATCAGCGAGCATCGTTTTCATTTCCCCCCCAATACAATTATTGAGTTATTTGGGAGATTTCAACCGGGACATTCGTTAAGTTCCGTTATATCGTGTCGCCGTTGCATGTGCATTTCAACATTCACAGTTTGACTCAAGCCCTAAAAGCGGAGCCCAAATGCCGAGGAATGGATAGTGTGACTGATAACGGTGGAAAGATGGTCGAGAGTGATGAGCATTCGGAGAGGGGTAGCGGCGGTGGCGCAGCGATGGCCGCGCTACATCAATGCGAACTCATCCAGAACATGATTGAAATCTCCATCTCCAGTTTACAGGGGCTCCGGACCAAATGCGCCGCATCCAACGACCTTACACAACAAGAAATCCGTACTTTGGAGGTAATAAAAGGCATAAATACGGGCGTCCAATTTGCAGAGTCATGTAGCCTATATGTCCGCCTTGGTGCTTATAGCGAGGCTCCATATGAGTGAGTGAGCCTATTTTGCACAATTCACTGCAGTTCTTTGCTGTAGCCTTGCGCGATGCAATGGATTAATGGTTATTTCAAGAATATAACCCTGCATGGAGGGCTTCCATATTTCTGCTTTGGCTAAATATAGACGCCCCTCCGGACGCTTGATCTCATTCTGACCTCTTTCTCTAGGTGAAATATTTGGCATGGACCCCCGGATATTTTGTTTGCAGCACTATTGTGTGCAGTTTACATCAAACGGGTCCAATTCCACTCATTCTAAGCTTTCAAACTGGGTCTGTCTATAATTTCGTCTTGGTTCACGATTTTGTGTTTCTGCATCAGGCAAATCCAGTTGAGGGGCAAATCAAATTTGCCTATATAATAACATTTGATGGAAATGAATCTCATGTCAATACTAGTAGTTCCTGCATAACTCTCAGCAAATGTCTATTAATTGACGTGTGTACTTGCACTGCCATTAAAGCTCTTGCACCGGTGTGTAATTCATTGTTGAGATGTGTGCAGATCATTCTGACGAACTAGTAATGATTTCCGCAGAGGGACTGCGAAGGCCTGTAGGCTACATGAATGGTAGCTATAGCCCTGTATATGCAGCCGACTCGGAGATATTGTTTGGAACGGCTGAATTGTAACCGATCTCGAAAGGCCTTATCTTCTACCTTCCTTTCCGACATCTATTAATATAGAAATATTAGAAGGAAAACAGGATACCAATCGGGTCTCGAGTTCGCTCGGCAGTGATTTAGCTGAAACACTGAGTTGGGGGGGGGGGGGGGGGGGAGGCAACGAGAGAACTTGTGTCATATGAAGGATGCTAAAAAGGGCTGTACGTGTCCGCTCCTAGCTTTAGCGCCAATCCAACCGATACTTTCACTTCTTCCTTCTCTCTGCGGTTTTCTGGACTCCAGACTATCATACAGACTCAAAACGTCGAAGTCAGCTAACTTGTTAGCGTTCTGGTACTGTTGGTACTTTTACTAAACCTACATACCAGGTCGAGTCCTAGAGTGTGACTCCCCTGGTACAGAAGGGTACAGAAGCCTGGTATCATAACATTCTGCAGTGGTGTTGATCCCATCTCTCACAAGAGGTTTGTAGAGACAGTTGTGGAAGAAGGAGGGCTCCTAGCTATGAGGCCTTGTGTCATGGGCTTGAAAGTCTAGCCGACAAAAATCCATCAAGCGTGCCTCAATGTGTCTCTCTCAGCAGAGCAGGAGTATATCTCAACTGTGCTTCACGACCAGTGGAAAATATCAGTTGTCTTGATACAAGTAAATGACCGAAGCACTCTGATTCCTGAGGGAAAGCAGGGCTGTCACACTCAGAGTGCAAACATGGCTGTTGCTTCCAGAGACCAAGAGAGGCTTGAACTCATATTAGATTCTCACTGAAAGAGCTTTGTTATTCCACTTGAGGGCAGGTTCTTTACAGATCCTTCCCAGTGAGGAGATAATAGTGCTCTGCTCTTCAAGTGGAGGACTGCAAGGTAGTAAGGTACTTCAGTTTCCACAGGCTTATCCCTGACGTGTGGCACCTCTCTCTCTCACCATCTCTCTCTGTCTCACTCTCTCTGTCTCTCCCTCTCTCTTCCTCTATCTCTTTCTATCTCTCTCCCTCTTTCTCCCACATACAAAACTATTGGTGTGAGAGTGTATTTGTGTGTGTAGACCCTCCTGTCTCTCTCCCTGTGTCCGTGTTCCTGCTGGAGCGCTGGTCTGAGGGGAGCAGGGGAGATGACGGACACCCTCAGCAGCCCTGCTCCCCTCAGCGTGACTGCGTTCAGACCGCGTTTCACACCAGCCAGACCAGAGCACAGTCTAGATCTCTGCTTTACACTGAGCCGGGATCCTCATTCAGTGTATGTTGATGATCCTGGTGATTAATTCTCTTTCTGTTAATCTTTTGGATGAGTGCTGCTCTCACATCGCCAGCACAGGTGATCCAGCCTGAACATCTTGGAAGAGCATTGTTGTTTTGTCTTCTCATGATGTTGGGCTGAGTTTTCTGCTCGCTCGTGGCTGGGTCTATATTTAGACTTCTTTCCTCCTACGCATTTTCAGGGTTGGTTGTTAAATAAGAAAATCAAATGACGCGCAAAGAGTCTGAGAGATAGAGAGAGAGAGAGAGAGAGAGAGAGAGAGAGGCAAGCGGGAGGAAAAGGGAGGGGAGAATCAGCCAATCAGCAGGGCTTCCTCCTATGACATGGCAACCACTGTGTGTGCTTCTGCCACCATAGGAGGAAGTGTTGTGTGATTGTAAAGGACGACTCTCTTTTTTAGGGGGTGGGGGTGAAGGGAAGAAGAAAATTGCCTTCGATGGACAGAGCTGCATCACAATGCTAGTGTTTTTAGAAACTGCCTGTTAAAATGGTTCTTAGTGGACTCCCTCCCTCCTTCCCTTCCGTTAACTCCGAGGACAGTGATTCTGTGAAGGGGATTGGTTGACGAAGGGTCACCTGGGCTTGATGTGAACGCTGACCTCTGGATCCAGTCCCAGCTTCCTCTGAAGGCCACGGTGCCGGTGTGTTAAGGACAACTCTCTGAGCGTTCTCTGTGAGGAGGTCATGGGTGGATGAGAGGGTGGAGGGCCTGCGGGCTCATGCAGGATGTGGTGGATGCAGTCATGACCCAGCTAGACTCTACAGCTGGGCTTCACTTCACTGCTCTCTGTGTCTGTGTCTCAGTCAGCAGAGATGTTAGTCTTTCTCACATACTTGTTAGCACAGTGGCTTATCCACTGTTTCCATGTGCCTACTGAAGTTATGTGAGAGAGAAACAGACAGAAAGACAGAGAGACACAGTGAGACAGACAGACAGACACAGAGAGTGAGACAGACATACAGACAGAGGGAGAGACACATTGAGACACACAGACAGACAGACACAGAGAGAGTGAGACAGACAGACAGACACAGAGAGAGAGTGAGACAGACAGACAGCTACTGTCTACGATGGGCAGATACACAGATACACGGTCTGTGTATCGGTTACTCCGATACACAGACCTGCCCGGTACAGACCTGCCCGGTACAGACCTGCCCGGTACAGACCTGCCCGGTACAGACCTGCCCGGTACAGACCTGCCTGGTACAGACCTGCCTGGTACAGACCTGCCCGGTACAGACCTGCCCGGTACAGACCGTCTGGTACAGACCTGCCCGGTACAGACCTGCCCGGTACAGACCTGCCCGGTACAGACCTGCCCGGTACAGACCTGCCTGGTACAGACCTGCCCGGTACAGACCGTCTGGTTGTGACTCTTATCTCAGAGATGCCAGAGTTAGTGTGTTTTCTGGCGCCCCTTCACCTGTCTGTCCCGCAGAGGCCTGTCCCGGGGAGGGGTGGAGGGGTGGAGGGGTGGAGGTGTGGTGGGGTGGAGGTGTGGAGGTGTGGAGGTATGGAGGTGTGGTGGGGTGGAGGTGTGGAGGTGTGGTGGGGTGGAGGTGTGGTGGGGTGTGGAGGTGTGGAGGGGTGGAGGTGTGGAGGTGTGGTGGGGTGGAGGTGTGGAGGTGTGGAGGGGTGGAGGGGTGGAGGTGTGGTGGGGTGGATGTGTGGAGGGGTGGTGGGGTGGTGGGGTGGAGGGGTGGAGGTGTGGTGGGGTGAAGGTGTGGAAGTGTGGTGGGGTGGAGGGGTGGAGGTGTGGAGGGGTGGTGGGGTGGAAGGGTGGAGGTGTGGAGGGGTGGAGGGGTGGAGGTGTGGTGGGGTGGATGTGTGGAGGGGTGGTGGGGTGGTGGGGTGGAGGGGTGGAGGGGTGGAGGTGTGGTGGGGTGAAGGTGTGGAAGTGTGGTGGGGTGGAGGGGTGGAGGTGTGGAGGTGTGGAGGGGTGGTGGGGTGGAAGGGTGGAGGTGTGGAGGGGTGGTGGGGTGGAGGGGTGGGGTGAAGGTGTGAGGTGTGGCGTCTCTCAGATGAACAACCTGACGAGCTGGTAATGGTTGGCTTTTTTAAAGAAACAAAACACCTTTAGTGTTTGTGTGAAGTCCAGGAAGTGAAAATCAAATGGTGGTCTAATGAAGGATAGTGCAACAGTTGAGGTGTGTGTGTGTGTGTGTGTGTGTGTATCTGCATGTGTGTGTGTGGGGGGTGACATTTCAGCAGGTGTTCTGTGTTGTGGTGTTTCACCTCTCTGGGAAAATCCCACTCAACACTGCTGACGGCTCTGTGGGGTTGCTAGGCAACCTGACGTCACTCCTGCACTAGTGTATTGTTCACTGCACTGCCTGTGTGATCTTCTGTGTGTGTGCCTGTGTGTGTGTGTGTGTTTGTGTGCCTGTGTGTGCCCGTGTGTGCGCCTGTGTGCCCGTGTGTGTGTGTGATACAAATGTCTTTCACGCCCAGCCTCACCAAACACACAGGGTTGGTGTCTGTGTGTACGTGTGTGTGTGGGTGTGTGTGTGTGTGTGTCTGTGTGGGTCGGTGTCTCTGTGTGTGTGTGTGTGTGTGTGTCTGTGTCTGTGTGTGTGTGTGTGTGTGTGTGTGTGGGTCGGTGTCTCTGTGTGTGTGTGTGTGTGGGTGTGTGTGTGTGTGTGTCTGTGTGGGTCGGTGTCTCTTTGTGTACGTGTGTGTGTGGGTGTGTGTGTGTGTCTGTGGGTGTCTTTGTGTGTGTGTGTGTGTGTGTGTGGGTGTGTGTGTGTGTGTCACCCTTTAAGCAGAGTAGGTGCTAACCTGCAGTGTCAGTCTTACTGAAAGAGACTAAGATACTTTTTTTTCCTAGACTAATGTTAGGGTTAGACTAGGGTTAGAGTTAGGGTTAGACTAGGGTTAGGGTCAGACTAGGGTTAGAGTTAGGGTTAGACTAGGGTTAGAGTTAGGGTTAGACTAGGGTTAGCGTTAGACTAGGGGTTAGGGTTAGACTAGGGTTAGGGTTAGACTAGGGTTAGGGTTAGACTAGGGTTAGTGTTAGACTAGGGGTTAGGGTTAGACTAGGGTTAGTGTTAGACTAGGGGTTAGGGTTAGACTAGGGTTAGAGTTAGGGTTAGACTAGGGTTAGGGTTAGACTAGGGTTAGTGTTAGACTAGGGGTTAGGGTTAGACTAGGGGTTAGGGTTAGACTAGGGGTTAGGGTTAGACTAGGGGTTAGGCTAGGGGTTAGGGTTAGACTAGGGGTTAGGGTTAGACTAGGGGTTAGGGTTAGACTAGGGTTAGTGTTAGACTAGGAAAGTAATCCCGGATCGTTGTCTGTATGAATACCAGCCTCATCTTTCAGCACGCTGGGGTTCTGGAAGGCTGTGGTTCTGGAAGGCTGTGGTTCTGGAAGGCTGTGGTTCTGGAAGGCTGTGGTTCTGGAAGGCTGGGGTTCTGGAAGGCTGGGGTTCTGGAAGGCTGGGTTCTGGAAGGCTGGGGTTCTGGAAGGCTGGGGTTCTGGAAGGCTGTGGTTCTGGAAGGCTGGGTTCTGGAAGGCTGTGGTTCTGGAAGGCTGGGGTTCTGGAAACTGCTCATCACTCCACCCACAGTACCAGATCCTTTCATTGGCTGCTCAACTGCATGTACCTAAAATAGCGGTCAAAGTCCAGAGGTGTTGTGGTAAATAGAGCGGGGCTGAATCGACCCTAAAACCCTGAGTTCCACACAGATAAGGAAGTGCCATAGCTGTCCGGTTCATTGAGGCGGGCGTTCGGGGGGGTCTTTCTCTCCGTATCTCTCTCTGTCTCTCTCTCTGTGTGGTCTCTCTGTCTCTCTCTCTGTCTCTCTCTCTGTCTCTCTCTCTGTGTGGTCTCTCTGTCTCTCTCTCTGTCTCTCTCTCTGTCTCTCTCTCTGTGTGGTCTCTCTCTCTCTCTCTCTCTCTCTCTCTCTCTCTCTCTCTCTCTCTCTCTCTCTCTCTCTCTCTCTCTCTCTCTCTCTCTCTCTCTCTCACTGGATAGGCTTTTGTTGGTTCCTGCCAGGCTGTCTCTCACAACCCAAGGCCACACTTTCTCTCTGAGAGTGTGCTTGACTCTGCAAGGCCTTTCTGTGAGCTGCTTGGTGTGTGTGTTTGTGTGTGGGAGAGGGAGTGAATGAGCTGAGGAAAGACTGCTGGATGCTTGTGTTGCTCCTGAGTGTGGGCTGGTGGTTCGGTTGGCCCGGGGACACAGCGTGTAATGGACACTCAGTGATGGAGGTGAGATAAGGAGACACACAATACGACACAGCAGAGCAGCGCTGGCCTCAGCAAACTAACACCACAGCCCTGCTAGCAAGAGCTACTCACAGGAGGGGGCCTGGGCGGGGGGCTGGAGGGGGCCGGAGGGGGACATGGGGAGCCTGGTGGGGAGGGATGGGGGGCCGGTGGGCAGGAACGTAGGTGTTCTCGTAATGTTTGTGGAGGAGTTTAAGGTGTCTCTCTCTTGCCTTCTTCTGCCAGTCAGAATGAAACTGGTCAGGGATCTACAAGTCATGTCTTGACACCTATTAATTTCCTCTTCATGTCTGTTCCTTTGAGTTGGAAAAAGAGAGATCATAAGTCTTTGGTTTATCTTGAGTGGCGAGACCCCGCCTCGCTGCAGCCAAACCTCTGTTTGTGGTGGGTGGAGGAGGGGGGTTGGTGTGGTGTGTGTGTGAGTGTGAGGTCGGTACAGGTGAGGGCTGGTGGTGGTGGGGGGGGGCAGTGTTTGTGTGTTTGTCTGCTAGCCTCACTGTGAACTCGGTGTGTTCCAGGGCTGTGATGTCACAGTGTCCCGCCCACAGCGACTGAAATGTTCCAATGACACTTGGTTGCCATGCCAGCAGTGCAGATGCCCTCGGTGGCTGTTCCCATCCCATAATAACAGCTATTTATATCTGTTTGACAGCCCTGCTGCTGGAGGCTAAAGCAACTAAAAAGAGGGTTAAAATAAGAATCCTGTTAGATGTCTGTGTGGGTGATGGTCTGGCTGTGTGGAGGAGGACGACATGTGTGTTTGTGTGACTGGAATAATTTAAGTGTCAGATTAGCCTCTCTGGATAATTCTGGGATAAGATAGATAGTAGATGGTGAGAGTTGATCTGCTGTGCATGTGTGAGTGTGTGAGTGTTCTATGTTGTGTAAGTTCCTGCGTTGCTGTCTGTCTGTCTACAGAGGAGTGTGTTGTATCTGACAGGCATTAGACCTGCTCCCAGCGCCCCTAACCTCCCTGCCCCCCCCTCCAGCCCCTCTAACCCCCCTCCCCTCTGCTGTGTGCTCTGCCGCCCCCTGCAGGTGAAGCTTATGAAGTACATCTGCAAGCAGCTGCAGTGTAAGCGGAAGGTTCCGGAGCAGGAGCGTCCGGTGGGGCTGGACAGCTTCCCCAGGCTGGGGGACTGGCTCCGCACCATCAACCTGCGGACGGAGCTCATCCAGGTACGTGCTGCTGGTTCTGCTGCTGGTCTGCAGCTGGTCTGCTGCTGGTCTGCAGGGCTCTGCTGCTGCTCTGCAGGGCTCTGCTGCTGGTTTTGCTGCTGGTTTTGCTGCTGGTTCTGCTGCTGGTCTGCAGGGCTCTGCTGCTGGTTTTGCTGCTGGTTCTGCTGCTGGTCTGTAGGGCTCTGCAGCTGGTCTGCTGCTGGTCTGCTGCTGGTTCTGCTGCTGGTCTGTAGGGCTCTGCAGCTGGTCTGATGCTGGTTCTGCTGCTGGTTCTGCTTCTGGTCTGTTGCTGGTTCTGCTGCTGGTCTGCTGCTGGTTCTGCTGCTGGTCTGCTGCTGGTCTGTAGGGCTCTGCAGCTGGTCTGCTGCTGGTTCTGCTGCTGGTCTGCAGGGCTCTGCAGCTGGTCTGCTGCTGGTTCTGCTGCTGGTCTGCAGGGCTCTGCAGCTGGTCTGATGCTGGTCTGCAGGGCTCTGTAGCTGGTCTGCAGGGCTCTGCAGCTGGTCTGCTGCTGGTTCTGCAGCTGGTCTGCAGGGCTCTGCAGCTGGTCTGCAGCTGGTCTGCTGCTGGTTCTGCTGCTGGTCTGCAGGCTCTGCAGCTGGTCTGATGCTGGTCTGCAGGGCTCTGCAGCTGGTCTGCTGCTGGTTCTGCTGCTGGTCTGCAGGGCTCTGCAGCTGGTCTGATGCTGGTCTGCAGGGCTCTGCAGCTGGTCTGATGCTGGTCTGTAGGGCTCTGCTGTCCTCTGGAGTCTCTTCAGGCTGACCTGTCCAGTCACCCTCCCTGGAGAGCCCCCAGGAGTCCAGGTCTGGCTGGGGAGAGGCAGGGGAGAGGCAGGGTGGAGGTTGGGGAGAGGCAGGGGAGAGGCAGGGTGGAGGCAGGGGAGAGGCAGGGTTGAGGCAGGGTTGAGGCTGGGGAGAGGCAGGGGAGAGGCAGGGTGGAGGTTGGGGAGAGGCAGGGGAGAGGCAGGGTTGAGGCAGGGGAGAGGCAGGGGAGAGGCAAGGTGGAGGCTGGGGAGAGGCTGGGGAGAGGCAGGGTGGCTGCAGGGTGGAGGCAGGGGAGAGGCAGGGGAGAGACAGGGTGGAGGCAGCAGTGACCAGGCCAGGGACTCTGGATGTCAGAGATGAACCACTTTGCTTGGGTGCCTGTCTGTGTGTGTGCATGTATCTGTGTGTGTGTGTGTTGTCTGTCTGAATGTTCTAGTATGGCTGTATATCATGATTGTTGTGCTGAATGATTTGGTCTTGGATCAGACAAGCTGATGAGACCATGGTAACCACCACAGACAGGACCTCCAGCCAGCTAGACAGGATAACCCTAACTCTAGACAGCATAACCCTAACCCTAGACAGGGCTGCGGCCCGGGAACACATCCCTGGTTCTTTGTGTGAGTGTGTGTGTGTGTGTGAGTGTGTGAGTGTGATCACAGAGCATCCTAGTTCCACCACAAGGTCACTCAGAGAAGACAGCCATGGTTCTCAGTTATATATCCCACCAGAGCCCCCCCCCCCCCCTCCAGGTGAGGGGCTGTACTCACCCAGCCAGCAGTAGACTTGCTCTGTTTTTGTTCATGAAGTAAGCAGCTCTTACATAATGTTCTGTAACCTGACTCTCTGTGGATGTGGGACAGTCAGCGTGATGCGGGTCAGTGTGTTTCTCATGCTAAGGCCTCTCAGTGACACGTTCTGGAAGGTTTCCGAGGGGGGGGGCCTGCTCCTATACCTGCTCCTATACCTTACATGCAGCACCAGCTGAGGGGCCAGGACCTCTAGAACAAGGGCCACTTCAGGAAACGCATTCTTAGTTTGTCTTTGTTAATATAGCAGATGCTCTCGTGTAGCAGATGAAGGGGCAGGAGTATGGGTTCAGTCCTGCTTTATAGGATGAAGGGGTGGAGGAAGAGGATGGGTTAGGGAGAGTTACACAGGAGTGCTGATCACAGCGCATGTGACGACAGCAGCCCCACCTCTTCCTCTTTAGCATTGTGAACTTTTAACCAGATAAAGGGCTCAGGTGTGGGGCTTAGCTGGTGTCTGAGTGTGTGTGTATGTGTGGGTGTATGTGTGGGTGTATGTGTGGGTGTATGTGTGGGTGTCTGTGAAGTCACGTTACCTGCCGGGTTGGTAGAACTCCTCCACATGGCCGGGATTAGTGCTGGTGGAGAGCAGGATGAGCCAGGCCCGAGTGAATGTTGTGTACGTATGGAATATATATTCTTGTGGCCCAGCTCAGCTCAGCTCAGCTCACCCCCTCCCTCCCCCTCTTCCCCTCCCTCCCCCTCTCTCTCCCAGGCGGTGCCAGTCCAGCTGTCCCTGGACGCCCTGCTGCAGATGCCGGGCTCCCAGGTCAGAGAGACCATGAGGAGGCTAGGCTCCAGCTCCGAGGAGTGCGGCCGGCTCAGTGCTGCCCTCTCCTGCCTGAAGACTGCCACTGAGTCAGGTGGGTGGACCTCCAGGAGAGAGGCCCTGGTCTGGGGGTGGACCTCTAGGAGAGAGGCCCTGGTCTGGGGGTGGACCTCCAGGAGAGAGGCCCTGGTCTGGGGGAGGACCTCCAGGAGAGAGGCCCTGGTCTGGGGGAGGACCTCCAGGAGAGAGGCCCTGGTCTGGGGGAGGACCTCCAGGAGAGAGGCCCTGGTCTGGAGGTGGACCTCAAGGAGAGGCCCTGGTCTGGGGGAGGCCCAGGGCGGAGAGTAGGGAACGAGGTGTCACCTGGTATGTGTATCCCTGATGGTGTGTTTAACCCTCTGTGTGTGTGTGTGTCCTCTGTGTGTGTGTGTCCTCTGTGTGTGTGTGTCCTCCAGGAGGAGAGCTGAGGGAGGATGGGGGCCCCTGGCTGTCTGAGCCCCCCCGTAGAGACAGCGGCTCTCTGCTTCCCATGGACCCCCTGGGGTGCCCGCTCCGCCCCACAGCCCCTCCCCCCTGGCCCGGCCCTCCACCACCCCCTCCACCCCTTCCACCCCCTGCTCCGCCTGTGCCCCCGCTCGACCTGCCTCCGTCTCCACAGCCCCACTCCCAGAGGGGGCCTACCTTTACTCAGACACCCCCCTCACGGACCCCTTCCCCATGTCTGCGGCCCGCGCTGGCTGGCTCCAGGGACACGCTCCCTCCACGCCCCCCGCCACTCGCCCTCCAGGAGGCGTCACAGGCTAAAACCCCCCTGCACCCCCCCGCCGCCCTCCCGCAAGGTCCTGCAGCTGCTACCCAACATCACCCTCACCCGCAGCAAGAGCCCACGAATCACAGCTGGGCAACCGCATCGAGGACCCGCCCACCAGCAAGTACGTCACTTCCTGTCTTCCTGTTGTATGAGCTGTCAGATGTGAGCCAGATCGTTGACCGGGGGGGGGGGGGGAGTCGGGGGCCTACAGAGGGATTTGATAGTAGGGATGCATCGATTATAGATTTTGATATTACGATATTATTTCACAACATTAGTGTGTTGATAAGTCACAAACTAGTAGCAGCTCAACCTAGCAACAGGAGAAAACGTTATCATTTGGCGCCGGCGGGCTGAAGGGGAATCAGGGCTTTTTCGTAATTCTCCAGAACTGTCACTTTTAAGTGAGAACAGAAACACTCTGTGTCTTTACGGTTACAAAACCTAGACGTTTTAAATCGCAGTTAATAGTAAAGTTGGTTAATCACTGCATCCCTATGTGATACTGGGGTGGATCGATTGGATATATATCAGTGTGAGGCTGGTTCTGGATGACTGTATATGTGTGTGAGGCTGGTTCAGCTCAGAGCCATAGAGAGAGAGTTGAGAGTCAACTCCATCGCCTTCAATTAGACATATTTTTTTCCAATATGGCCGCAGTGGCTTCGTTGAGTCTTTTCTTTCATTTAGATCTCCCGCGCAGCTTTGTTTGGAACTGTTTCCTGACATATGAACCACGTGACCACCTAGCTTCCTGACACTGTGTTGACGCAACTCTTTCTCTCTAAGTTTCATGCATGTGCCACCTTCCTAGTCAGAGTTAGAGTTAGCAGGGGGTGCATTTCTTGGCACGACACACCAGCCCTGCCCCGAAATGCACCCCCCCTCCATGTCATTTCTGTTCTGTATATCCCAGCATCAAATTATTCTTACTGTACATTGAGGGGAATAATATGAGTAACCAGAGTACGTTTCATGCATGTGGCACCTTCCTAGTCAGAGTTAGGGGGTAATCAAAGGTGGGGAAAAAAGGTAGGAAAAGAAAAAGTCGGGGAGAAAAGGTGCCCCTCCTGACTGCCTCCTGGGGGCACATCAGGTGGGGAGGCTTCGATTTCACTTCAAGACCTAGGGAGTCATTCTGACGGCCCACAGGAGACCTAGGGAGTCATTCTGACGGCCCACAGGAGACCTAGGGAGTCATTCTGACGGCCCACAGGAGACCTAGGGAGTCATTCTGACGGCCCACAGGAGACCTAGGGAGTCATTCTGACGGCCCACAGGAGACCTAGGGAGTCATTCTGACGGCCCACAGGAGACCTAGGGGGTCATTCTGATGTCTTTTTTTCTTTTTTCTTTTTTTTGCAACCATAAGTGATCTTTCCGTCCACTCCAAACCCGAGTGCAACACTCGGGTTTGGAGTGGAGGGAAGATACAGAGATGGTTCAGAGAGGGTTCTAGCAAATGTAAGCCTCACCCTAACCTCAGTGTGGCCTGTTACCCCCCCCCTAAAAGACTGTTACCCCCCCCCCCCTAAAAGACTGTTACCCCCCCCCCCTAAAAGACCTGTTACCCCCCCCCCGCCCCTAAAAGACTGTTACCCCCCCCCCCTAAAAGACTGTTACCCCCCCCCTAAAAGACTGTTACCCCCCCCCCTAAAAGACTGTTACCCCCCCCCCCCTAAAAGACTGTTACCCCCCCCCTAAAAGACTGTTACCCCCCCCCCTAAAAGACTGTTACCCCCCCCCTAAAAGACTGTTACCCCCCCCTAAAAGACTGTTACCCCCCCCCCCTAAAAGACTGTTACCCCCCCCCCTAAAAGACTGTTACCCCCCCCCCTAAAAGACTCTTACCCCCCCCCCCTAAAAGACTGTTACCCCCCCTAAAAGACTGTTACCCCCCCCCTTAAAAGACTGTTACCCCCCCCCTAAAAGACTGTTACCCCCCCCCTTAAAAGACTGTTACCCCCCCCCCTTAAAAGACTGTTACCCCCCCCCTTAAAAGACTGTTACCCCCCCCCTTAAAAGACTGTTAACCCCCCCCCTTAAAAGACTGTTACCCCCCCCCCCCCTTAAAAGACTGTTACCCCCCCCCCCTTAAAAGACTGTTACCCCCCCCCCTTAAAGACTGTTACCCCCCCCCCCTAAGACTGTTACCCCCCCCCCCCCTAAAAGACTGTTACCCCCCCCCCCCCTTAAAAGACTGTTACCCCCCCCCCCCCCCTTAAAGAATGAACAAATTCACAAGTCCTTTTCAATTGCACCTTTCCAGGTGTAGGGGGGGAAACAAAAATATTCCAGCATCAAATGATTCCTAATGTACTTTTTGATCTTGCTGGTTGCTCCATGGTTGTACTGTGTTTGGCCTCAGTAATCCTCTACAGATTCCCAGAGATTATGAGTCATGTCAGAACAGGAAGCATTTCCCAGACCTGATGCTCAAAGGAGGGCAAGTCAGATGCATAACTTCTACTTGTCTGTCTGTCTCTCTCCCTGTCTGTCTCTCTCCCTGTCTGTCTCTCTCCCTGTCTGTCTCTCTCCATCTCTCTATTTCTGACCAGTGCCAGACAGAGGAGTCTATGCCCCGTGGCGTGGCCTGTCTTTGGCTGCGCTTAGCTGGGCTGAGTTGATCTAGGATGGAGGGTGG